>NC_052121.1:1281724-1289076 GCF_012273895.1 Zerene cesonia | reverse complement strand
AATGCGAAATTTTCTATTTTGAGTTTTTTTAAATGCGAAATCACGATTTTTTATTTGCGAAATTTACGTACCCCTAGTGATAACGCGTGTGCGAAAGGGACGGATGAAAGTGCTAATTTATTAGATAATGATGTGTCAGTAACGCTATTTTATTTGACGCATTATTAATACTTTTACTTATTTTTTGTTTTTGTTTGTTACAGGTAATAATGCAGTTTGACTTCATTGTGGTTCCAGTTATACTACTGTACTGTAGATCTCACTGTTATTTAACTCAAAAACTAATGAACAAAAATATTACCAATTTTATAAGGAGATTCGTCGAAGACTTCGACTAAACATCCATTACATTTAAAAGTATTTTATAAAATCGATTCAGTAGCTCCATTTATAAACGATAATAGACCAATAACTTAGAATAGATATCTTTAATTAGTAGCACCCAGAGATACTGAGGCGCATGTCGCCGTGTCGCAAAGCGCAAGGTCAGAGGGATCGTGGTCTGGTTAGACACGCCAATTATGTCGATTATACGCACAATTAGTCGATATCGATCGACTAGTCGATAGACTTCGCTTCGGCCGTGCTGGAGGGCTCGCCCTTTAATTTAGATCAAGTGAAAACTCCTTTTATAATTTTCCTTACACTAGATATAGATAGATTTAGTATTGAATATGAGCTTATCATGTATTAATAATCTATATACGTATAAACAAGTGTTTACCTGTTATTACTGGATTATAATATGTATCGATTGTCTTTCTTAATTTTAATAATTTTGTCCGCAACGAAACCTACACATAAACGTATTAAGTATTTTATTTACATCGCTTCTTATGTTGCCTGAAAGAATCGCCTTTTAGCGTTAAACACGCCCAGTATATCTATCGTGTTAACAATACGAAGCGAAGACTGACACTTAAATGAATTATAAGACAGTAAAAAAAATCATATTAAATTAAAAGAAAACAATATACGCAAAGATAAGATTTAAAAGATAAAGAATAAATATTCGTGGAAGCAAACGGTACCTTTATTGGTTATTGGCCATTGGCATATTATGGGAAAAATAAATTTTATTACCGAATAAACATCGATTCTTATGCATATGTTATGACGGTTTTATTACCTGTATTATTTCCCTGTTTGATGATAAACACATTTGAACAGAATAACCAAGAAATGTGAAGTATTATGTAATATTTTATAGAGTTAGTTTTGTCACCTAAATAAAACGGCATGTAATAGCATCAATGTCAATCTAATCTAACAAAATGTTAATTTTTATGAAAGACTAGCGGTCCCACTCTGCTTCGACCGTGGTACATACATATGTAGCCTATAATAGCCTTCCTCAAAATGGGCTATCTAACAATGAAAGATTTTTCAAATCGGACCAGTAGTTCCTGAGATTAGCGCGTTTAAATAAACAGACAAACTCTTCAGCTTTATAATACTAGTATAGATTATACTTTACATGCGAAATTTTATAAATGCTGTAATACTGCCAAGTATAGAGGTGTTATTTTATTATTATATTTAAGGGATTTCTTAATTTCTAAATGGAAAACATACATCAAAATAAAGTTTTAACACTATTTCAATTCATTACGTAGAAGTTATGTCTATTTACTGCTGCCCAAAGCGATAGTGACATGATTTCAACATTCTACAATTTAGCTAACAACCTTATAATTATTATCAAAAAATCAAAGCAATATAATATCGATAATAACGAAAAAGCACCGAATTACATTTCACTCACGTTTATAACCGAATTCCTTTACAGCATTTATATTTCAATTTCATACAAAACCGAAGGAATGCGTAATTACATTCAAAGAGTTAAACTCGAGCATGTATTCAATGAGTTTCAAAAGAAAATATTCGCTCGAGCGTACGTTATTATTAGCGTATTCGATGTCTCGATTATTCGCATCGGAATGATATCATCGGAAGTCGGTCTTAATAGGTGCTTGTCCGGAGGTATGCCTTTATTTATCGATTTAAAGAGCTGCCCTAAATCAGCTTTTCGTATTTATGTGACGCGAGCATTTATGTTGATTTAAAAATTTCATTCGATTCTACGTCTTATTATTTGACACTTAAATCTCACATTTCAATAAAATTGAGGAATGTTTGATGCATTAATATTGTAATAAGGCAGAAGTATCCTAGAAATAAAAGTTTCATATCACTACTTAGTATAAAACAAAGTCGTTTTCTCTATCCCTAGATCCCTGTGTCGCTAAGTATGTTTAAATCTTTAAAACTACGCAACGGATTTTAGTGGGGTTCAAGAGGAAGGTTTAGGTTTATATGTATAATAACATCTATAAAACTACTACGAATTCACGCGTTCGAAGCCGCAGGCTAAAGCTAGTTATATGACATCCACCAACCCGCATTTAGTCCTAAATAGTACGGACTTATAGTCTGAATCTATATCTAAAGCTTTACGAACCTTTATATTGAGAGGCCGTTCTTATATATTGGCATTATACACATTAAAATAATATACAAGCCGACATAAGCTATACTTTAAATATATACGTTAAATAGCCATGAAATTGCCTCGAAGCGTTTTGTTACGCGTTTCTAACGCCTAGTTATTTAGAGCGACATATCGTCCATCGATATTTTTTCTCGCATTCGATTTAATCGCTGCGCATACGCATCGGCAATGAATTGCGAGAAGTCGATACTAACCTCAAACATTGTCCCACGCCCGACTGCGCAACTGATTAGAAAAAATTGTTCTTAGTGCATTGTAATACAGGTTGAATTAGAGTGCAGTTTTTTTATGGTTTAACCAGTATGGATTTATAATTAACATTGTCACCTTGCTCTACTTAGGGAATACGACCCCGCGTTTTTGCCTTTGAAGTTACAAAAGCTTTGGTCGAAGATGTGCGCTGCGTTTTCAATTGCGTCGTATATTTAAAGGTCTTTATAATAATGTATTATTCAATACCACAATCACCATACTTTAGCTTCTTTTCCTTAAAACGTTTCAAAATTATCATTTCGTAAGCATTTTTAGTTGTAAAACTTGTTGATCACAGTAAACGTATCTTTGATATTTGTAGGTACTGTTTTAGTGTGTGAATAAATGATTTTAACTTTTAGTTTTACAGCATTATGTTTTTACTATATTGAGGGGTGACCCTGAGGCACATGAAACTGAAAGAGTAGAAAAAATTCGACTTCTGAGGCGGGATCATAGCTGAGAGGCTAGGCGTTTGTCGCCTCGTGAATTTTTTTTTATTCTTTAAAAATAATGAATTGATTGTATACCAAAAATATAAACCTGGCGCTAATAGTGACATCTAGTTATTAAGGCCAGTATATGCTTATTGCCATAGAAATGAATTAAACTGTACGTTTATAAACTACGTTTATTGTTCATTAAATACTTAGGCAATAGTCAATAAAAAGGAAGAAGTATCAAATATTTTGTTAGTATATGGTTATCAGGATAGTACAAAATTATTGCATCACAATACCGCCATTGGAAATAGCGTGCAAAATGTTACCAGATAAATAATGCTAATCTATATATTAAAACATTTGTATTACATACTCTATGGTGTAGAAAAGTGTCAGTCCGAGTTGAAGCTAGAACCTTGTAAAGCATTCGAAACAAGTCACTAAACACCAAATTAAATCAATATACAGAGCCACGGAATTACTTATACATTGAGAAATAAACGTACAAACATGCAATTACGCTTGTGTTTTGATGGATTAATATCTGGTAGTTAAGGTCAGGTTTTGTTTTATTATAATTAATTTCGATTACGCTTAATTGACGTCCGCGTTTGGTTTCGTAATGTGTCCATGAATTGAACTATTAATTTGTCTGTTTGTCTTTGTTATTATATGAGATTAATACGTATATAATAATTGCAAATTGAGATTAATACTAAAGAAGTGAAAGTGTGGTTTCTATTTGTCTGCTATGTCACATGTAACGGGGCATTTCAACTTGCATATATGCACTGTTGGTCCTTCCCAGCTTCGTCCATGGATGCTTAGCCCATAAGCACTTAGGGATCACGTAACTATCCAAGGGTGAGATTTTAGAAATCTGTCCAGTACTTCTTGACATAAGCGCTTTTAAATAAACAAACTATATAACACCGAGGGTAAAATATTCACATATTAATAATAGTTGTTAATAAAGTTAATTATCTAATAGAAAATAACAAGTTTTTTCATTAATTATAATTTCAGCAACGAACAACACGGAAACCTATTTAATTACATGTAATAACATTGAATAATGTCTGTACCATACTGTCTATTCACTGTTTTAGTAGGGTTACGTAGAGTGTTCAATAAACGTCAGTCACGATATTAAATCGTATTTTCTAAACATTAACAAGCGTTTTATTATCAAATATGGTTTGAAGTACTCAATTGTTGAATAACACGCCATAAAACGCTAATGGTAAAAACTAAATAGAATCATATTGTTAGAATCGCCACGCTTTCGACATCTAAATACCCATTGTTTTATCGATACACTTATCACGATACGAGTTTATATAGGAATGTGTGACGTATTGTCAATGGTGTATGATTTATTATTGTCTGGCTCGGTACCGCTTTCTTTTCTTAATTACGCGGTACCAACGTAGCGACAGATTCTGCACGTTTTTTGTGTTTATTTCTTATTCGATACCTTTCTAATCGATAGACGTGTGTTTTGTTTTGATATCAGATGATTACGTAATAGGAGTCAAGGGTAGTTATGAGACGTTCTATGTAATGTTAGTACTTAGGTAGGGTCAGCATGCATATACCTACATCTATATGGTTTTAAGTGGTTTGTTTTTTTTGTAAACGGTAAACCATAAACGATTTGAGACTTATGCAGCAAGGCCATTGATTGCAACTGCTAATCAAAGACTAAATACTTTTGCACTATCCCAGAACTTCGTACATTTATTTCCAACCAGGTTGCCTGGAATAGATTGCTGTTAAGCAATAAGGCCGCCTCTTGTACAAACGATGCCTTTTTTCTGTTTATTGTATTCTTGCTTGCTTGCTGTTTTTGTCTAAGTTTGTGCAATAAAGCATTATAAATGAAATAAGTAAATAAATAAATATATAAGTAATAGCTTATTGTTAAAACTTTCAATAATAAACTATTAATAATGTCTAATTACCCACTAACCAAAGACTAAAATGAATTAACACCATCAAAAAAATTTAAACAATATACTCAAACGAAATGCGCTCGTAAACCATGATGATATTTAACTAAACGATATTAAACCCGCATAAAACTCACGCTTCGAACGCGACCTCCGAGGCAGCGTTGCCTTAAACAAAAGCGGTATGTCTTGAAAAATCTCAAAGACATGGCGACGTAAAAACGTCTAAGTGCTTACACGATGTATTCTCTGATCGGGAGCGGAAAGATTTAGAGCGCAAAACAATAATGCTAATTGCCTGGATGGAGCGGGGACTGCATACATCTAATCGCGTTGAAGTATTCGTTTGAAGAATTCAAACGTGACTGACAATTATTACAGTTACGGTTATTAAAGGTGTAACTAAACTGTATTTATGAATATTATGTGGATTGTACGTATATAAAAAGATAATTAATATGTGTAATGATATTTTTTCATAAGACAAGGAAAGCTTTACAAAAATTCTGCATCTATAGCTTTAATCACCTATATATAAAAAAATCACTAACTATCCGCGTTTTCATATATGATAAAGAATAAAGCATCGAAGTTCTAAAGACTACCCTACTAATATTATAAATGCGAAAGTTTGTAAAGATGTGTGTGCGTTTATTGCTCTTTCACGCAAAAACTACTGAACCGATTGCAATGAAATTTGGTACGTAGATAGCTGGACAACTGGAATAACATAACCTGATATTCCTACGGGATACGGACTTACGCGGGTGAAACCGCGCAGCTAGTTTCATCATAAATTAGTCCGCATAAATGTACATAGCCCCTAACAAAGCTCATGCGTACGCGCACAAAAAACAACACCGTAAATGGATTATTCGAGCCAAAGCGAATGGCGCTCATGAATAAAAATACCGAACCAAATTCAAAATGGCGACAATTAAGCGTAATCCACTAGACCAAGGTTGCTTAGAACTAATTACGAGTATAATTTCAAATAGTTTGTTTATTTTTATTAAAAAAATACAATATTATCGATTAAGTAATCGATTGTGAGATTGAATTAAACAGTTTTAAGTGACGTCATTCATAGTTATGATGTTTATGATGGATATAGAACCAATCCAAAATATTCAAATTCTCATTGCAACTAGTCATTTCAACCTATATTTCAGATTCTAGAAGCATGTATTACCTAATAGGATTTTATTACACATATTAACTAATAATAAAATGGAGCTTCTCAGGAGCTTTTAAAATGTATTCGAAGGTTTATTATATAATATTATCCTTTTGTCTTGTATCCTACTTCCTACTAATATTATAAATGCGAAAGTTTGTAAGGATGTGTGTGTGTTTGTTGCTCTTTCACGCAAGAACTGCTTAGCCGATTGCAATGAAATTTAGTAAGTAGACAGCTGGACAACTGGAATAACATATAGGCAACTTTTTATCCCGATATTCCTACGGGATACGGACTTACGCGGGTGACATCGCGGGGCGCAGAGTCCTTAATAATTTATAGGCTTTGTCCATGCACTGTGTCATTTCTTTCGCGATTGCGTTATAGCCTATAGGTTATCTAGATTTGGCTAGCAAATTAGTCACAGTAAAGCACTTTCATTGTTTCATTATCAGTCCGTTCGCTTTCCAGCGGCGCTCATTATAAAACCAAATACGGATTATCTTGAGGGAAAATAGTTTCTCCTTGTCAAATGGGTGCGGTATGATTTATAGGCAATATTTTGGTGTTATACGAATGGTATTTATTATCCTGGTATTTGATTTACTTAGAGATTATGGAAGGAAATAAATGGAGACTTTCGGTTGTTCGACATACATTTGCAAGGTAGTAGGTTCTATGGGATATGTCGGAACATAGACTACCTACTGCGTATAATCCTACAAATGCCCGCCACAGAGAACATGGCTTCCCAATAGTAAAGAATTCGTTAAATCGATTTAGATATAACAATATTCTTCAGTGTTAAATTTTCATCATTCGGTTTACAAATAGCAATTGACACAAATAGGCTGATAAATAATTAAATTACATTTGCATGTAATATTCTACATTAGACTTCGTTTCTTAGCATAGATTAGAATAATTTTTATTGCTCAATATGTTAAACTAATTTACATTAAATATAGTTGTTTTGCACTGGACTTCCTTTTTTTTTTTTTTTTTTTTTT
>NC_052121.1:1259884-1280724 GCF_012273895.1 Zerene cesonia | reverse complement strand
TTCACTCAGAGTGCCAGAGTGCAATCTGAGCTACTGAGCCCCCCCGCCACGACAAGGCTTGGAACCGATGGGGGGGTGCACTGGACTTCCTACCGGAACAGATAAACCGCTACGGAATTATAATTCCATGTATTTTTGTATCTAATTAATAACAGCTATCCAAATTAATTAGGACTGGATTTCTTATGTCATAACTAGGTTGCTTCTATTATTGCATAATTGATTATTTATTATTGAATATATAAAAACTGTACTGTTTCGTTTGCACTCCTAAAGCGTTAATCATATTTGGAAGGGTTGTCATACACATGCGTTCCTACATATAACCTCTCAGAAATAAGAATACACGTTGTACATAAAATCTTTAGATTGTACTAAATCCCGCCCCTGACAATTACAAACACAACAAACAAATTAATTAGCGTTATCGGTTCAGTGGTTCACGCGTTGCTGTAACCAAAGGGAAATAGGTATTCGTTTTTGTCTAGAGATTAAGTTAGAAATACGTTTAATAGAAAGTTCAATTTCATTTCCCATCACAATAAATAACAAAATTTAAAATACTTCTTCCAATTATTATAAATACTTTAAATATGAAATTAAAGACACCCTTTCATTAATTGATGGATGCGTTGATAACGTTTTCAAAGAAACCGCGATCCTCATCCTCTTAACTTTCACTCGCCCCGCCCAAACGCCTATGTCTATATATATATTTCTAGACTTTAGCATAGACTAATATCATATAGAGGGTCACAGATCGTATACTTGATTGCGAATGATTAATGTATTCTGTAGAGACTGTTTAATAAAACAGACCTAATAAGGTCTGCTATGATACATATCGATACCTTTGTATGTAGTAGAGAAAGATAATTTAAATTTCATATTTTATTATTAAATAATAATAAAATTTGAAATTTAAATTTCATATTTTATTATTATTTACATTTTTTAACGGTAGTTATTTGAAATACAAGAGATATGTATGATAAGCATTAGAAAACATTAAATAATTAAAGCAGCTTTTATGTTGTAGACAAAAAACATTATAATTTAAGTTAGGATCATATTGTATACATATTTATATCATTAAAATATTGGTTGATATTATATTAAGTTGTCTCTATATAAAACTAGTCTGTGATGAGACAGCGAGTAGCGCTTTTACAAAGAGGTTGTTTGCCCTAGGCTTTACTTGACCCACTGCGGCGGACAGGTTGCAAAATTGAAGGTCACAACTTCGAAACATTCAAGTTCTACATTTAATATTAATTACTGTTTTTAATTAAGTTTTTTTTATTGCTGTTTATGTGTTTGTGGTACGGGCGGAAGGTCTTGAGGTTAAAGGCCAATTGTTAATATTAAAAAAAATTGTTAAATCAGCACCGTTTTAATATTTTGCGTTGTATATTTATAAACACGTTAATTGTACTATCTGTATTATATTCATTGTATATTTAATTAGCATATTTCAGTTTGGAAATAATATCTCATACATTTTAAAAACATCCAACCAAATTCACAACAAAACGCCGTAACCATTATCCTACTCAAATATTCTGCATATTATTCCCTTACACGTCCTACTAATGTCGTATCTTTTAAATCAAGTCACATACAAGATACGAACATTAACTTCTAGTGCATTCACACGTAAAGAGTATTAAGAAACCATTTGCTACTTCAATATTGATATACGCTCTTATAAAGCCACAATGTAAAAAAACATAAATTACTTTGAATTACAGGCAAGCGTACTTCCTCGCAATAACTCATTTTCGAGATTACATAGCGAAAGCAACTACTTATCGAGCAAACACGATACCAATTACGATCATAGAATGTTAATTTCAACAATTGCGTGCCTGCTAGCCTCTGTTGTAATTAAATCCCAGTTATTAGTTCTCAATGCTTTTATAAATATACTCCGAGCCCACCCTTGTTTCGGATTTACAATCGATTTGGAGTCTAGTTATTATTTTTTCAAATATCTGCCGTTAAATAAGCTTGAAGCATTGAAGTACGAGTAACTTTTGGAATAATTATGTCGTAATACCGTGAATACTATTTCTTAAAAATTCATAGACACGTGTAGTAACGTTGTCGGTTGATTGTCATATTTGACATTTTCCATCAAATTTATTCGACTATTTTTAGTCATTTTGATGCTTTCTATTTTTTATACATTTAATTATATTTATATTTACCTTTCACTAAGATACACTTAAAACATTCAATATGTCATCTGGCTCTGACGAGGAAGAGGTTAAAACGGAGGTGATATATGAAGGCTCCATTGAAGAAAGCTCTGTGGAAGATCCACCCATGGCCGAATGGTCTTCATTAATCATAGAAATGCCAGAAGAGAATCGAAAGAAAGTTTTACATGCGCAAGGTTTGTACCGCCCTGGAAGTGGGGAAATGTGTGGAAAGTACATAGGTATGTCTCAGAGTTCAGTGATCATCCATCCATACTACAACTATCCAGCTGTCTTAGACCCGGGAATAAAGGATGCCCTTCTTAAACCCGAACCAAGAGTAGTTTATCCTGAAGATGGACAGGATTTATACTTGGCTGTATGTGGGGAAATGGATCAATGCCCGGTGAGAATGTTCCATCACGGTCTGGTCTCTGATACAATCGACTTAAGGTACTATAGCGTCAACCCAAATGGAGTTCGTCCGATGGCACTAGCATTGCAGTACAATAAGAACGTCAAAACATTCAACTTAACCGATAATTTCTTAAATGATGATGCATGCTTTCATCTCGGAGATATGTTAACATCAAATTCTAACTTGACCGAGCTGAACTTGTCTGGCTGCAGAATTGGTGCATCAGGAGCCTCAAGACTCTTTTCCGGATTACTATTGAACAAAAATCTACGAATACTAAACTTAGACAAGAATGAGTTAGGTGATCTGGGCATAGAACATCTGGCCCAAGTAATATTTCGTGGAATCAATCTGAAACAAATCTCTTTGAGTAAAAACAATATTACTGGCAAATCAATCAATGCATTGGCCGAAGCTTTTGAAACGCATAATAATCTAACGCATATAGATATTTCAAGAAATAATTTAAGCGCACCTCAAAATGGAATTGTTAATTTTCTTAATCAGTTGGCTGAAAATAAAGTATTGCAAGAATTAAATCTCTCGTGGGACGCTCTATCTGGTGTCCGTACTGCAAATGCTATAAAAGCTGTGACGAGAGCTCCTAATTTACGAATCTTAGATCTCAGTTACAATAGACTAGTAGGCGAAGCAGTCGAAACTTTAATAGGAAGTCTCGGTAAAGCTAAAAAGATGTTGACGCTTAATTTATCCAATAATCCTATGACACCAGAAGATGCTCTGAAGGTACTAAGTAAAATGAAATCCAATGCAGTTAAAATACAAAATCTTATCATGGATAATGTTTCCGTTAATACGGCCTTTTTAAAGGTTTTAAACCAAATTAAATCAATGAAAACTAAACAAAATGTTGTTATTGTATATGGCGGTGTTCTTGGAGCTTATGATATAGCCGGTCCAGACATGAGGGACTTGGTCCTCAACCGCGCTGAGTTTTTAACTAAAAAAGGTAAAAAGCGTAAAGTTGACGTGGCGCTTATGGCAATGCAGATTATGAAAGACAATGGGGAAATAATGCCGACTAAGGAATTTGCCGATGCAGTTGCAGCAACCGGCGCCCCTTTGGATGACGATCTTGTGAATGAAATCGCTTCAACTTTTCCAGGGCCAAAAACAGCAAAGACGAAAACTGTAGATCTAGTTAGTCTCGTCGATTTCGTTAAGAGAAAATGGCCAGATAGAAAATTACCACCTACACCTCCACCAGAAGCTGAACCAGATCCAGAAGAAGAACCTCTGCCGACACAAGAAATAAAAAATGAACCGAAGAAGACACAAAAGGAAAACAAGAATATCGATTTTAAATAGTTTACACACAAAGCAATATACATTTTTTTTTGTATTTAGAATTTTTGATGAAGTTGTATAATTTTGATGACTTTCTTTTAGATTTATTTACATTTTTCTTACTTTTTAATATATAATAATTTCCGACGCTATTACTTTTTAATATTATTTTTATTATTCTTTTGAAATATATCTGCATTTTTGTTTATTTTGTTTCATTTTTTTACGAGCTATTATAGTAAGAATTTAGGATAACTATTACGATCCGTATACGAGCCCGTATACGATCTTTAATGAGTAATTCTTATGATATGAAATAGTTTGTTAGTTGTGTATTTCGACTAAATGTAATACTTTTTAGTAACGCTGCGTATCTGAAAAAGAAAAATTTTAGGTGATTTTGACAAACATTTTTGCAATTTTGATAGAATTTTAACAGATTTAAATGTCAATTTACATAAAATTACAATTTTTAACCCTTTTATACAATTAAAATAATAATAAAAAACATGTCTAGTGATTCCAACGAATCTACAGAAAAGGTTCCCGTGGTTAAAGTAATTTTTCAACATGAAGACAAAAATTCCTCCGAAGAGCCACCTATGTCTGAATGGTCATCACTTCTTTTCGAATCCCCAGAAGAAAATATTAAAAAGCTGCTGTATGAAGAAGGCTTATATAGTCCTGGTAGTGGCGAAATATGCACCAAGTATGTTCCGTTATCTGCTAGTTCGGTACTCCGACATCCTTACTTTAATTATCCTGGAGTAACCGATCCTGGTATAAAGGAAGCACTTCTTAAGCCAGAACCCAAAGTTATATACCCCGATGATGGACAAGAGCACTATTTAGCTTTATGCAAGGAAAGTAACTTGTGTCCTATCCGAGCGTTTTATCGAGAACTGTTGACAGATAAAATAGATCTGAAATATTATGGAATTAATCCTATGGCATTTCGTGCGATTGCGCTTTCATTGAAATACAATAAATTCGTTACTACTTTAGATTTAACTGATAATTGGATCTCTGAAGACGGTTGCTTTCATCTAGGTGAAATGCTTATAGAGAATATAAATTTGGAAGAATTAAATCTTTATGGGTGCCGAATAGGACCAGAGGGAGCTAAACGTTTGTTTGCAAATCTTCATTTAAATAAAGCCCTTCGTAAACTCAATCTCTGTCGTAATAAACTCGGAGACTCTGGTGTACAGTGTTTAGCAAAAGCTATTTTCTTTGGATCAGATATAACTGAACTAAATTTAAGCTACAACGAGTTGACCGCTAAGTCTGTATCCCATTTGAGCGAAGCTTTCCAAACTCACAATAAACTAACACATTTAAACTTATCTTGGAATACAATTATCTCAGGCAATGTAATTTATACGCTGTGTCGAAAATTAAGTGAGAACAAAGGATTTCAAGAGATAAATTTATCATGGAATTCCTTAAGTGGACAACGTGTCGGAATGGGCATTGACATTCTGATGAAGTGTCCTAAACTACAGAATATCTACTTAAGTAATAATAAACTGGAATCGAAAGCAATAAAGCGTATCGGGAAAGGATTGAAAAGGGCTGCAGGTCTTATAACGTTAGATTTATCATTTAATCCATTAACACCGAACGACGCGAAAGTATTAATCGCATACTTATTGGACCGGAAGATTAAGGTACAGAATATTCTCCTTGACAATGTTCTTGTGAAACCAGACTTTATTGATCTACTTACCGATATTATGTCACTAAAATATCGTAAAAATGCCGTGATTACTTATGGTGGCGTGATACCTAAATTTGACGCCAAAAGGAAGGACATGCGTGAAATTTTGCTTGATAGAGCTGAGGCTCTGTGTAAAAAGAAGAAAAAAGATATCGCCTTACTAATTCTTACAATACATAAAATTAACGGTCCGTCGATGGATACCAAGCAGTTTGGAAAAACTATCAAATCCATGGGAGCCCCTTTAGATGAAGATTTGCTAGAGGGATTTAATACTGTTTTCCTGGGTGAAATACTAGATAAGTCTAAAACAATCAATTTGAATGATTTAGTTGATTATTTAAGACGCAAATGGCCTGACCGAAAGTTGCCCCCTACTCCTCCCCCCGAGCCCGAACCTGAAGCTCCTCCTAGTAAAAAGGACAAGAAAAAGAAATAGTTTCTTATTTTTAAGGGTTTAGTTCTAATTTTTATAATTTTAGATTAATATATTTGTAATAGATTATTCTTTGTAACTTATGGATATTGTGGATGATAGAGCAATTGTTAATTGTTTCACTATGTTTTGTAATACATATTTAATTTAAAATGTTGTATGATTTTCTAAAAGTACATGTTGTTAAGTGTATATAATGAAGACAGAATGGGATGCGTGATCTGTGCCCATTGTAGGCCGTCACGGCATGCATAATGACTCATGGAAAACCTTTTGACGTGCTACGTTTAGCACTTGCATTTACATGTTAATTGCTGGCCTTGCGTCTGACGTTCTGGCTCTTTGAAAATCCCCTTTAGAATTCAAGTTCTCGCCTTTATAATAATCTTCAGAAATTAGCCAGTATCCAACCTAGGTATAAAAGGATGTTCGTGCTGTCATAATTGTTGAATTTCCTTGTAAAATACAAATTGGACAGTCATTTTTGTTTGTAAAGTAATTTAACCCGTGAATCAAGTTATAGTTTTGCTAGACCAGAATTTAATTTTTTCTCTATGGAGAAAACAACTTATAAAGAAGAGTCGAAACCAAAACATCAGCATGAACAACATAATAGTAATTATAAAATAATAGCTTTAAGCTTTGTATATTATATACAAAAATAATAATAAATAATATTTTTTCATATGTAGCTTATCGATATCCACATAACGCATGATTAATAACCTTAATGTAGTTATGGATACGTTTATTCGAAGAATTTTACAATTCAAAAAAATTAAAAATTTTAAACGGACGCCAAGAAATATCATCAATACAGTATTCAATAATAATCTTATACATCTACTAAACATTAATAAATCTAACAGCATACAGAGTAAACCGATTTGCCCCGATTAGGCTGACCAGCAGTGCGGCGGTACAGAGATGCGCTTGCGCACAGTAGCGTGCGTCACGCGACCGTTGCCTCCTATTTATTATTTATTACTGTCCACGGTTCAGATAATGCCCAAACCTACCGGTAACATTCTTATCCCATGTTATTTAGAGAGTATTAGCTACTTTCCTTTAATCATATTTGAATAATCTCCTAGTTTGGTAGAAATTATATAGTTGATTCTGTATAAGTTATAAACTTTGAGCGATATTTTATAAATTGTATTTTGGTTGCAGGTATGTTCACGAGATACTGAAGAAATGAGTAAGCCTGTATTAAGTCAATCTAAGTGAAGAATAGACAACTTCTGGTGTATTTTTTATATGGCGGTAGCTCTTACCATCAGGTGACCCACTTCCATTGCCGTATGACATAAAAAATATTTATTCATTTTACATGTCGATATCGTGGTGCACATTCAGAAAAAGCAATCGCTCTCTTTCACAACAGAGTAAACAAAAAGTACGTGTATTTAAATATTTTGTCAATAGAAAGTGGTTGTGCACACGGCAGTCCCGCACGCTGATTAGGAATTCGGGGCAGGTCTTATTTCGCATTACATATGAACTTTTACTTTTATGGACGTTACTTTTCTCTTTGTTTACGGCCGGTTACGTGCGCTGAAGACTGCCATTTTAATTATATATGCTGTACAAAGAGTTACTATGTATGTACTTGTCGATACGTTTACAAAAATACCCAGTGCGAAGACCTAGCATAGTGGAGTGGAGTCATAGCGTAATGACAATTTGATATGCAATTGTTGTGATTGCGATCAGTCGTAAATTTAATTTATTTATTAAAAGGCGTATCAATGAATACATAAAATATGTCTTTCCTTAACTACGTTATAGATGTAGGCAATTAGGTACACACACGTCACACACACATATTAATCGTCAAAGATTCTTAATACTCTTAAACATTCTTACTATTTTATAACCATCTCGTTTTCATTGTTATTCTCTTTGAATAAATAATACAAGAAAGTACAATAGATTTCACATAACCATTTTTCTTAAATTTTCTTAGCTTGTATGTTATACGTAGATTTTTTTCATACAATAGCTAGATCTAAATTAAATTAAAACGCTCTCGTTTCCAAGTCTTTAAAGACTATTATTTTAATTACGTCCGCCGCTAAATAAAAACCATTCGCCCACGTGTTTAATTCATGACCGGCCCGAGGGGTTCTGCAAATGGACCAACAATTTTGGGAGGGGGACAGTCGATCGGATAAGAAATTGAATTGAATATCGTTTAAGCATTAACTCGGCTACCTGATTTATTGCGGTTGAAGGCGACTTTCCGTTTCATTCCTGTTCCTTGTGTTACTCCCAATTCGCTTGTTTTCTTATTTATCGATGTTAACTGGTTTTATATAGATCTGCTATCTTCATTATGCTTTTGAGTTATTAATTGAATTTGTGAATAATTGATTCTAGCATTAAATTAAAAATATTAGGTTTAATGCGTGGAGGAGGATTCGATAATTCATTTTTTTTAACGAAATATTAAAAACACAAAAATTCCAATACGTTTATAGAACGTCGGTTCAAACGCCCTTTACATATTCTGTATTAGTTATTACACTGATCATTTTATATTCACATAAATTAGCAATAAATCCACCGTTTAACACACTAGTCAGATGTGATATGAAACAGGCAATTAAATACAAATGACGCTTTATTAATTCTTACCGGACATTACCGTAACATATTGTTTTTATGAAGGCTTTAAAGATAAAAGAAATTGGACGAAAATATGGCGGTAAATAGAATATACATTTAGCCATTAACCATACAATTTAATTAAATAGCTATTTAAAATACCATGATTTGGTTCATAAATTTATTGTTGAATTGATAGACGTTATGGTTTATTAATGTAAATATTTTGACTGAAATTTATTAATATTTTTCGCATTAAATTTTCGCGTTTAATACCATGAAGTCCTGTATAGGCAACATAGTTATTATTCATTGTATATACATGTAATTACGATTGAAGAGAAGAGAAAGGAAGGGACGACATTTATGAAAAATTGTTTTAAAATCTTATCATATAAAGTTCCTGCGAAATAAAAAACAACACACAAAAGGTACTATGGTAACATAATATGTCACATCTCATCCTACGGGAGTCCTTTGAAATAGAATACACTAAACCCGCTTTAAACCCGTTAAATTACGACCTATCAAAATAGTGCAGTGAACTTATCTCCGCTCAGTGGCTCCGGCGCACCAGCCCGCTCTGTATTCCATTACTGCGCTGATTATTTTCACTATTAGGAAGCGCGTGAGCACCGCACAAAGGCACCGGCGATCTAATCCTACGCTAGGGTGACTGTGGATTAGGGATCTATGGGACTGGAATTATTATTTTTATTGTATTTTATATACTTATGTATGCTATGTTTTCTCTATATTGAATTTTGTATGGAAAAATATATTAAGTGTGTGTTTATTGATTAAATTCTTTAAAGTATAATATAACTGGTTGAAGTGAAGTTATGTTGTCACAGTTCATTCGTTCAACTTGTTATTATTTAAATATCATGTACTTCTATTGAAGTATCTACAATGAATCCCGTTAGATAACACAATACCAGTGGTTGTCGTTATTCTGCCTTTAGGTTATTCCGTAGAAGAAATATAAAGTGGTCACCCTACACAATCGTTCCAACGAGTCCCGTCGAGCCGTATCCCACGGGGTACTCAAGATTCTAATTTATCACTAACTATGGAAATTACAATGACAAAAAATACAATCAAAATACACTTACAACGAAGTCCTTCCGTAATAAACAAATGAGTTTTTATGGTACTGTCCATAAAAACCATTTGTTTTTTTTTACCCATTCTTTTATGGAAAATTGAAATATTACAATTAAAAGTAATAAACACAATAATTTTCTTATAAATAGTTATAGACTGTCGTTTAATAAAGGGACGATTGAATGGGTCATAATTCTGAACACCAAAAAAACTTTATGTTTCCATTATAGCATTGTAGTGGTGACTCGCATACCTAGTAGTCACAATTTTTGTATTTAAGGCATAATATACTAACACAAAAAATTCGGAAGAAACGCATATAAATATTATCTGTGAATTGATGCATTCTTATAATTTTATTATAATGTATTTAATTTTTTTTTCATACACATTGAAATAAAAATCAATCGAAAAATATAAAAAAGTGGCGTGCGTTCTATATATATACACAAAGGTACCTCCTACTCTTAAGTCGCTTACCCTACTACCAAATCAACATTAACATCCATTATGAATCCAAAAATTAACTGGTCCATAATCTTATATATTACTAGCTGCCCTGTGTAAATAATTTATCACAATCAACATCATTAACATTTAAATGTAGGACTTGCGGGCGTTGTTGTCGTTCCAGAATCGGGCTCTTCAGCCATGAACGACACTGCCCTAAAAGATAAAACTATTTAAATTTATAATAATAACAATTAAGAAAAAAAAAAAAAAAAAAAAAGAGATTACAAGGTAGCTGCATATATAATCTGTCACAGATTGAACAGGCCAACGATACTAGCTGTGCCCCGCGGTTTCACCCGCGTAAGTCCGTATCCCGTAGGAATATCGGGATAAAAAATAGATGTTGGCCGATTCTCAGACCTACCCAATATGCTTACCAAATTTCAGAGGAATCGGTCAAGCCGTTTCGGAGGAGTATGGCAACGAAAACTGTGACACGAGAATTTTATATATATAGAAGATTTATTGCCTAGCTAGCAATCGTTAGTTAAAACGTAAAACCATTACAGGTAGGCAGGAATATTTCCTGCCTACCCTGTCCAAAAACCTTGGGAAAATCATGTATTACACTATTAATAAATTTTCTATATAAATCTTCCAAGTTTCTGAAAGGTTTTTCTAAAAACTATCAAAAGTATTGCAATATTGTTAGCGAAAGAGTGATATTCAACATTTTTTTTTTTTACTTTCATCACCATTCTATTTCTTGCTATTCATCATTCCACAGCTAAAGTATCTCAATTGTCAGCAGGCATAACATGCATGCATTAATAGACATGCAAGGCCGAAACGATAGTAAACAGAACTGACCTATAAAAGTCGATACGAATAAGGACTGAACGTATGAAAAACTATACAGTTATCCTGCGAAAAAATGCGCACGCGCCGCGACATTTGGCGTGACACCTGTCGAACGAGACGCTATAATTAGCTGATCGGATCAACGTGTTTATAATATATAAGTATAGAAAATATTGGCAATATTGTATTCAATTTGTGTTCTGTTACGTTTGATAAATTTAGAATTTTAAGTTTTTAGGCAATATGAAAACACAAACACTGATATCACAGTATGTCATATTATGTTTAAGAAAATATACACATTTTATAACATATAGTCACTATGATTCTAAATACCCGAGAGCTTCCACCACAATGTAATCATAGCCAAATAAACTTCAGTCAAACTGCTAGAACTGTTGGGCATCTGTTGCAAAAATAGGTTAGAGATTATAGCATTATTGCAGTAGTTCATAAATAAGTAAATATTTAAATCCAGCGTCACCAGCACTCCAGATAGCAACGTTCTACTGAAACTGTAATAGATGCATTTATATAAAGTAACACAAAATCTGTGAATAACAGAATATTTGAATCTTTGATCAGACTCACTTCACACCAAGTCTCCACTCAAAGTCGCAATCCTCGAGACCATAATTATATTCAAACAAGTGAAACCACAGCATCCCACCATACGTCTATGAGCCTAGATGAAATAATTTACAAGCACTTTCCCACGCGCGCCGAAGGTCGCTCACGATATCGTAAATACGATACGATCTCACGTGTGGAGTTCATGGTTGTCTTGCTGAATTAATCAATATTTGAATAGGACTTTATCTAACTCTTGTTTTCTTAGGGCCTACTACTGGGTAGGCCGTGGTAGGTTCAGTTTTGTCTAGCTTTCGCCCGCATAGTCGAAGGAAAAAATAGACTGCCGGGGATATAGAAATATTACGCTCTCACGTAATATTATTTTCTGTTATCTAAACATGTGTACGTACCATTTCATTTTTGGTTACAATTCCGTCTAAGTGTTATATTTATACACGGTATTTAATATTTAAATGTGACTTTTGTTAAAGTTAAAAAAAAAAACGTAAATAATGCAGTACCTAGCAAAATTTCATGTAATGAACACATTTACAGATATGATTCTTTAGAACTGCAGCCTCCTAAAAAATTTTAAACCATTATTTTAAGTTTTCTCTAGATGACTCATTCGATTTCAAATAATACATTCAATAATCTATAAAACAAAATACACTTATTTATAGATTTAACATAAATAGTACTTGCAAATTATTATAATTTTCAATCAATTTCCTCCTAAGACATTCAAGTACCCATAACCACAACCCTAATTTTCTTTATGTTAAAAGTAACTTCAAAGCTTAGAGATTTGATAACCCATATCACAGACAGTCCAATCAAATTTAATGCCTCCAACATTCCTCAGTTAATTGTCTCCTACGGGAGGGACAGCTAATCCCCTTAATGGTAACCGATTCTGGTTGGATTCGACACGGCCCGCTCTGTTGTTACGATCCTTCCTAGTAATCGTCGATATGAATTATAAGCGACCATAGATTATGTTACAGATGCGTCAATATAAAAAAAATCTTTCTGTTTATCATTACGTACGTTTTTTTTACGCCTGATTATCTTTTTATTTTTTACGCAATAAAGAATTTCCATTCATTCATAAAGAATAAAGATATGTTAAAATATGTGTTAATCTAATATATAAAATTCTCGTGTCACAGTTTTCGTTGCCATACTCCTCCGAAACGGCTTGACCGATTCTTATGAAATTTTATGTGCATATCGGGTATGTTTGAGAATCGGCTTACATCTATAATTCATATCTCTAAACGATCAGAGTAAGGCAGAACAGCGTTTGCCGGGTGCAGCTAGTTTATTATAAATACTTGAAGCTATACAAATCCATTGATACTACACAGTCTTTACCATGACATGATGTCATTAACCATTTGTCTAAGACTCTTTTATAAAATTTGTTTATGAAAATCAGAAGCCATTCGCAACGAAGCACCACACATGGTTCACAGCGTATGTAATAATAAATGACATCATTTTTCATAATCGCTAATTCATTCGCGCCATTGTTCCGACATAACCTTAAAAGGTATACATACATCAAGCGCAATTAAGACGTAAACGAAAATTGTAATGAATCTAGCTGTCAAAACAATTGGATGTTTATATTATTATGTACAATCCGTATATAAATTTGCTTGTCAGTTCATTAAAAAAACAACGTTATTATAATTTTTCCCGCCAATTTATTAATCTGTTTGTTATTATCTGTTTTTTGCAATAATTATATTCAGTTATATATATGGTAACAGTGAGTCGCAAAATGTAAAACAATTTAACTAAATATTATTTTATTTAACCTACAAATAATAATATTTTTTCATTGTTTCCAATTTGTGATATATAAACAAAGTTAATTTTTCACATTTATCATTCTATTAGTGAAATTCCTTTTATTGACGTATTTGTTTTATATAATAAGGAATCAGCAATGTATAAAGTAAATTTTAGTGTCTGTTTTTAATGTTGAAATAACTGTTTTTTTCTAAATACATAGGGATGTTTACACGATAAATATACCAAAACGTTTTTTACAATTTTTATCTGTCTGTTTGGGTAACTTAGCTACTTTTATAATTACACGCGGACAAACCACGGGCGCAGATTTATTGTTTGTTGTTTAACGTTAAAAATAAATATATACATTCAAAATGCATTTGTAACACGATACATTTCATAAAAAATACAAGAGCAAACAGTTTCATGCATCAGAAACGTATAGTATTTATAAATTTGCATATAATATCGCGCGATCCGGGGGAAATTGGCGGCATTATCGTCCATAACTAACTTTCGATTCGTCGGTAATTGTATGCTGCGTGTTTTATTCTTCATTTTAATGCTAATTTTCAATTATACAAGGGTTATGTTGGAACATTTAATTTGGCGCGTTTGCCGTCATTTCGCAGACACCTTTTTCCTTTATTTTGCATGAACGCGATTAAATTTAAGAAAAGGTGAGGAAGAAATTGTGGGCTATAATTGAACTGGAATTGTTTTTATATATTTATTTAAATATTAGTCTCATCTATAAAAAATATTCATTGCTTTGCAAAGCCACCAAATACCTTTATACTATTCTTCTATTATATTTCCAATACAATCTCATCTTCCCAGCGGATGCTTCTATCTCCAATCCTCAATGTTCGCTGCAATAAAAAATAAGCACTGAATTCGAGATAAAAATCCTTTCGTATCGCAAATGATATAACAGTATCGGATATATTATACCTTAATACTATCCTTAAAGAGGAGCCCGATGTTATATAAGGCAGGTGCTTTAATCTTCACGATGCGGTTGAACGAGCTCTAAAGGTATGGCCACAATTAGGTGCACGGTCGATTAAAGATTTAAATAAATTAGCGGCAAGCTTTGGTAACGAATTCCAGGTTTTTAATGGAATGTACGCAGCAATACATACAAAATAAATAACTCGTAATGCATGTTTGAATCAGTTTGGGAGTCAATGTACGTATAAATCTTTAATAATATCGAGTATCATCTCGTGAAATGTTCAGTAATATATTTATTTCATTTCGACTCAAAAACTTATATTTCAACGTGTTTGTTTATATTTGACATCTTCACCGTTAAGTATATCCTCTGTAGTTAATCCATTATAAAATAATAAGTATTAAATGTTGCTGGCGTCCTTTCTATACAAAAAGCGTGTCATGAAAAAGCACGTCAAAACATAATACGCACGTATACAGTTACCGCCGCGTCGAAGCGACGACCTGCGCCCGCGCAAGTGTGTCCGCACATTAAAGGATTTTTCCCCTCGGCCTCATCGCGTATGCGGTTAGAGCCACAAGTGACGGATCGGGTTCCTTGTTTACCTTTTTTGTTTTAGGGATCCGCGGCAAAAAAGATTGACGCTATCGAGGTTTTATGAATGTTCCGCTCGCTTGCTGTATCGCAAAACAATTGCAGTTCGATGTCTCATGGTATTAGTGATGTGTAAGATGGGAGCTGGGAGCTACGCATGAATTTTGGCTTAGTTTTGCTTTTGTGGACCGACCGAAGGGCGCAGTGGTTGTAAACTTCTGCGATAATGTGTAATACAATGTATTTTAAGTATGAAGCTTAGCTTAATTAAGACGTCAATATGTACGAGATATCTATCCTATAATTATATTATTGATAATTTAAAATTGAGGGGTTTTTTGTTTGAATGCGTTAATCTCAACTACTTTAGCGATTTCAAAAATTATATCGTAATTGGATATGTACATGATCCCTGGGTGTATGTGATACCAGGAACGAACCGGGACGGGCCGCTAGTTTCACCTTTCAAGTACAATCTAAAACAATGAGAACATCGAAACCGACCAACTGTTAGACTCGTAACTTACTGCCTACCTAATTGTTATGAAATTTTACAAATTTCATAAAAATGCATTAATAAATAAACATTTTCACTTCAAATAAACTAAACGTAATACGATAGAAACTCTGATAGACAGTAAATAATGGTATTTTGCTAACAAGAGGTAACCCAAGCTAACCGCGGCCCGTCACACTCATCTTTCTTTTTTCTTGCGGTAAGTTGGGAGGAAGTTTTAAATCTTTACACCGTGCGGTTTCCATATACGTTCCCATACATTTAAAATAAAACCACTAACATCTAATACATGCTTTTATAATAATAGCCTCTGAATATAATGGCGGGGTACAATATGCCAATGGTTTCTCTCTAAAATCACGCTGGACGCTTTTAAATAAATGTAATTACATAGAAATGTTGTTGGAAGCATTTGGCTAATGCAAGGGTAATTGAGTTATCTATTTCTAAGGTTCTTTCCTTTGGTTTGTAAAATAAATTAGAAGATTCAAGTCGTTGCTGGTGAAGTGAACTGTTTGAATGTTTGATTTTTGTGCTGCTAGAGACGATTATTTCTTGGGCGATTATAATTCTCATCTTTATTCTTTAGTTTTTATATCTTATCCTACTAATATTATAAATGCGAAAGATTGCAATAATGTGTGTGTGTTTGTTGCTCTTTCACGCAAATACTACTAAACTGATTGCAATGACATTTCGTACGTAGACATCTGGACAACTAGAATAACATATAGGCAACTTTTTATCCCGATGTTCCTACGTTATACGGACTTACGCGGGTGAAACCGCGGGGCGCAGCTAGTTGTTTAATATATCATAGAATGCATGTTTCTTTTACTTTTTTGTTTAGCTCAGTTAAAGAAAAGGATGTACATTATTTATTACTTACTATTATTCATTTGTTTTAAAAGGTATCACTTTCTTCGTTCGTGTTACGTTTTAAAACAAATGAACAAATAACAAAAGAAACAACCCAGACTGTGTCTGATACTGAGACAATTGCAGAGCCTCTTATGTCGAAATCGAAAGTGAAAAATTATAGACAGTGTCATTTGGCATTATGTAAGAATTGTAATTACAGTCCATTCATTAAAATTATGTTCTTAGATCTAGAAAGTGGTAGAATATTTCTTAGAGTCACATGAAAACGTACACTCCTTGTGCACGCAGAAACCATTGAACTGATTTTGATGTTAGTTGGCAGTGCTGTACCTAATGTACCAGAATCCTACTCATAAACACGAAATTGTATGGATGTAGTTACTCTTTTACGCAAAAACTTCTGCATTAAATTTGATGAAGAGATTTATGTTGTGGATTATAATATAGTCCACAAATCGCACCGAGTGCGACATGTGTAAAGCCGCGGACTCCAGCTAGTCCTTATATAACTCTCGAACGGGTGTCTCAAGCATACTTGCACGCCTAAGCCTTTTCATACACCAAAGCATTTCACATTCGAACTCTAAACAACACGACACACATACCCTTTCCATCAGTTAAATCAGCGGTGATTGTAAAATATCTCCCATGATGATAAATACGTGTAGCGTGCGCACGCGCCACGCACGACCGATCCTTGCACTATGAACCGACAACACAACCGCGATACGATCGCTTCGCTCAAATCAATCATTTGTTTTCACTTGCGAAATGTCATTACGGCTAAGATCTAATCAAGAACGTGTGCTCGGTAAATGAAATGGGTAAAGAATTTTGTGTGTAGTATTTTATTTGTATACTTTTAGAAAAAACAATGCTTTAAAGCTAAGATGCTTGTATATTCTTGAAATCAAATTACACTTGCACATAATTGCGGTGTTTACTTTTATCCAAAAACTGGCTAATGTAAAATGTAAATTATTCGAAGCAAACGTGGTCAAAGTTGACCAAACATGAAGAAAATGAACTAGACGTTAACAAATGTAACGCACAACAGAAAAATCAGCTTTACAATCGAAACATACCACCCACCACTAGCCATCATTTTTCTAAGCGCAACCATTAATGCATACGTCACTCCACGATGCTATCTCCACATTCCGAAGCTTGGGGTAATTTTTTAAAAGCCTGACCACACTGCATCGTTTTACCACACGCTCAGTTTATACTTAACCTTATTAACGAGTTGACCGTTTGAATAATTGGTGCAGTTAACTTTATCGCGGCCTAGTTGTGTTCGTTCACCCCCCCTCCCTTCCATCTATTAATCACCATAAATCACGTTAATTTTAACCTTAATAATTATCCAAACAGGTTGTCGTTAAACTTTACGACTATTTAACGGGGCGCATAATTACAGTCCGAGCGCGTATTTATGGGTGGAAAAAAGATAAAAGGCATCAGAATTCCTGTCCGAAATCCAGTGAGGCAGAAGCGTGTCAGATAGGGGCATTTTAAATCCTCTTTTTGTAAACGTTTTTGTTCATAGATAAGGAAGCGTGCTTAAAAGGACTCACGTCTACGAATACAAAAATTTATCTGGAATATTGATGTTGCCGCTTTTTTATTTGGTAACGTGGTCAAAGAATTAAAGTGACTGTCCTACTCATAACGAAAATTGTATTTTCTCAAAAACATTTTGAAGTATGAAATTTTATTATGTTAATGATATTACGATAGAAATACAATGCAATTTGTGCCTTTTTTAACGATTTCTGTTTATTATCATCAATAAGTAGCGAGTACTATGAAGTTGTTAGTATAGTATACTAAGTACATTTTTTTGTGTTTTAGTAATTTTTTCCTTAACCACAATGTGCACTCGAGCGATATTTTTTTCATCTACCTCAAAATCTTCTTTATTCGTGTACAAATTTACAAGTTTACTAATAGTTTTTTTTTTTAACTATCCCCGATTCTGGACATCACTTGTTCCGAGAAGAACTGACAAGAAACTCAGCTACTCTCTTTACTAGGAATTCAATTAATTACCTAATATGGTTAAAACAGATTTTTAATATCACATTAGATATTTAACTAGTTTGTATACAACACTAGCTGCGCCTCGCGGTTTCACCCGCTTAAGACTGTATCCCGTTGGAATATCGGGATAGAAATTACCTATATGTTATTCCAGTTTTCCAGCTATCTACGTACCAAATTTCATTGCAATCGGTTCAATAGTTTTTGCGTGAAAGAGTAACAAACATACCTCCCTCTCACAAAATTTCGAATTTATAATATCAGTAGGATACTCTACCGCTTACATTTTGTATCCACCTAATTTTAACCTATAGCTAGATTCCACAACTATCACAAACTTCCCAGTTTCAAGTAAAAAGTAGACACAAGATAAGAGCATTTACGTCCCGTCCGTATCCGTGATTGATCGTCGAGCTTCGCCCCGGCCGGATCTCTAATGGATCCGTGACGTTGATTTAATAACCCTTCATTACACATCAAAAGGTTTCTAGCACTCCCGAATTGATACCATAATTCTCGCTGATGTTGCGTAAGACCTGTTGGTATAGTCGGTACTAATTATTTCTATTTTGTATTAGTTTTTGTTGTAAGTCTTGCTTAGGGGGTGTGTATGAATTTCTTAAGATTGAAACGGACGGTAAATGGCTAATATTGGCTTGGTGATAGGGCATATAAAAACCGACCAATTTTAGAGGAGAAAATTGCAATCGTATGTTTTATTCTTGGATACGGCAATAATAACTTATAGTCATATATAGTCATAAGTTATTCGCAATATCAATTAAGAGTGTACAGCGGAGTCAGAATATTAAATTCTAAAAGCGGCAATCGCGGTTCCCTTTCCTGAGCCTAAAATATGCGTCAAATAACCATACTTAACGCGGAACATTGAAAGGTTACAAATATTAGTTATAATTCAAAGTCAGCGCTTAAGAGGTAATTTTTCGCAAATTGTATAACCGATCCATTAATTTGAGCTACGTTTCGCAGAATTTCAATGCTAACAACCGCCTGTCAAGTGAGATGGTACAACGCGGTGAATAAATTGCGAGATGATTTTGCAAGTGCAAAGAACCCCATTATTTCGGTGGCAAAAATCGAGGAAAAAATAATGTTTATTAACCACGGAATTCCATCAAAAGTTTTGCGTGCAATCCTGACGTGCGTTTTAAGGTCTTGAGTGAATCTTGCTTTTTGTGGTTGTTTTTGATCTTCACAAAAATTATAAGCTTTGTCCTTAACATTTAATGCTTTTTTATATTTGAAAGTCATCATCATCATCAGCCCATACATGTTCCCACTGCTAGGACACAGCCCTCCTATGTGGGTTCAGGCCATAATCCACCATGCTGGCCAAATGCGGGTTGGCAGATGTCACATGCCGTCGAACTTTTGATTCTTGGACATGCCGGTTTCCTCACGATGTCTTCCTTCGCCGATTTAAACAGTGGTGATATTATCCAAATGCACAGATAAATTGAAAAATCAATTTATTTCCTGCACGCTCGTCCGGTCTCGAAACCCGACTTATCAATTTTGAAGTCCGAGGTTCTCACCACTGAACCACGACTGCTTTTGAAAGTAGTAGGTATAAACTAAATATGACTTATGGCGGCGCTCCGGTATAGTGAAGGAGTCAGATCCGAATCCCGCCTGATGATGGAATTATTTTATCTTTATATTTTTTACATCTCGAAAATTATTAAGCGTATGCTGTATATTTACTGTTACAGTTAAACGATTGTTTTATATATTACTTTTAGATGCTTTATCATCTACCACTCATTCTTCTCCAATAAAAACACGTCCACTTTTAATATTTTGCTTTTAAGGTAGGCATATTTTTATACTGCTTACCAATTTTGGTTTGTTGATCCATGCTACGTAAGCTGTCTCCTCGCATCGGTTCACAGCCCGGCCGGCTTCAAGTTACGTATCATTTAAGGTTACCTTGACTTTGCGTTGAGGTTAATGAACAATTACGCGAATATCAACGTCTCTGACATACTAATGTTATGAAATTAGTGTTTTCTTGTGTTTGATTTTCCTCGAGTATCGTGTGTTCAGAAATAATGACTTTTAATATTTTTTCAATTTTTCTCTTACTAAAATTGTAGTAAGGTCATTGTACATACATTGATTTCGATAACATGCTTTTGTGAACATTACAAACAAATAAATACAGACAAAGGTTAGACTTCCATGATACTCCACCGACTGTTATATGGCAGGGAATAGATTGTTTTGAATAAATGACTTTATAAAATGTAATGTTAACCTCTCTCTTCAGCCTTTTTCCGTCCACTGTTGGACATAGGCCTCTCCTAAGGCACGCCATTCCGCTCGATTTCCAGCT
>NC_052121.1:1218056-1258884 GCF_012273895.1 Zerene cesonia | reverse complement strand
TGTTTAACAGGATGTACCGCGTGAAGGTGAGGTTGACTTGGAACATTTAGGTGTTATTTTATTCCCTTACATCCCATCCAATGTTAACCTACTAAATGTTAAAAATTTTAATCATAACTCAAGACAGGTAAGAGTACGGTCTGCCTAAGACCACTATCACTGCATAAAATCGAAAAATCTCATATACTTCATATATTACCAATGATAAATAAATCACTTTTTAAATCATTCAAACTCCTTTGTTTAACACAAATCTCTTTACTCATTTTTCACATTTTTAAATTGAATAATTCCATGGTCCAAGGGCCCATCAATCTATTTCATAAATAATTAACTTTTGACAAGAACAAATATAGAGGTAGGTAAGTGGACAGCTTAATTGCTGTTATTTTTTGTGTGAAAAAATATCACCTTGAAAATATATATTGTTTATGATTAAAGATGATTTAACTCCTTCTAGAAGCATTTTTGATTCTTCATAAATAGTTACCGTTTGCCACCAGTTCTGGAAACAGTTTCTTAGGGGAGTCGGCAAAAGTCTCTAGTCTTTTAAAATGATGTTAATATTACAATAAGATATCAAATCTCCTGAATGTACATACTTTCTTGAATTTAATAATAGTACGAGAAATATTTATCATGTAATTCTTAACTACAACTTTAAGCTCTGGAATGCATTAATCTGACCTTCAGCTTTGGCATTCAAACTTCCAGCCTTTACGAGTCGTAATAGTTCCAGTATTTACTTAATTATCCATCAAAATTGTATTAAATAACCACCTACATAGAATATGGGAAATATTTTTCACGTCTGCAAATGCACATTTTTATACAATAAATGAGAATAAGTTTCGAGGCGGTTTTTTCTGTCTGAAGATATTCAGTACTCATTGGAACTAGCAGGATTGGCAGTAATATCCTAGTAGCATTTTCGCCGATCTACTCTAGGTTTTCACCTTAATTATCATAGAAATATTCAATATAATTCATATTATATAAATCGTTGAACATTTTTATAAAATTATAACGCAGCGTGCACGCGACGTCACATCGTAGTCGGATCATTTGTCACAGCCGGCGCTTGCGCAACGTAAAACTAACAGACTTGATTGATTAAAAAGTTAACTCCATTGTTTTCGCTTACAATGCTTTTGTAATTCAGCCCAGATAGTAACAAATCACCGTTGAAAGGTGTCGCTGTTGGTTGTCTTGTCAGCTGTCACGGACTTAAATCTTAATAGGTTAAACTATGGAATCATAGACGTACACGATTTAGAGGGACCATGGACTATAGACTGGGGCCTGTCCCGAAATTGTTGTAGTTGGTGTTTCGCTGTGGAGTTTCTGGGTACTGGTTATTGCATAATTTTATTTAATTAGAAATTATTGAAGAATAGAAGAAAATTGGTCACGAGGAGGGATTCGAATATGACATTCGCCGAATCGTTCCTCATTTTTAAAGCATTTGAGTGCTATAAAACTAAAAAATATTTTATTTTAATTTTGGAGAGTTTTATATTTCTGATGTATTAAGATTGTAATCTAGATTAATATGGGATAGTTCACACTACATTTTATCTTGTGATAATTAATTATATGTAATGTAAAGTCACGTTTGTTCAATCTGTGAAACTTGTAGTCTCCCGCGCAGTTGTAGCCATTTTGGTGTGGTTGCGTCACATCGATAAAGTGATGAAAACCGACTGCAACACAGTCTGCGGTTCGACTTCGCAGTCCCTTACTAAGTAATAGTGATGTATGTGGTTTCATATTGAGTTATCGATACGTAATTATAAACCGACATTTTTCGCAACTGTATACGCAACTTTCTTTAGCGTGTTATTTGGATGGTGTTTCGTCAAAAGGGGTGTGTTAATGTTAAAAATATCTTGAGCAAATATCTGCTACTTTTATGTAAAACATGGGTCTTCCCTAGGCCTATTTGTGAAGTGTTTTTAAGTAAAAACGACGATCATGAGACGGTTCGAACTACCTCTCCGTAAGATGCATGCTAAATATCAAATAAGACATAAACTATCAAATTAAATGTATTTTCTTTTATAAAAAACAAATGTTTATATCAAAATATAACTCAATCTTACACGATAACTACTAACGATCTCGAAATAATAGAAGGTATAGTGACTGCAATCCCTTAATTTAATAATTTCATGTTTTCGTGTTCTGTCAGTAAAATATAATAATGTCCGCGGCATAATCTTGTGATTCTTGTGAAATATTAACGAGTATTTCAATTATACCTCAACTGAACTATTTGTTTAATGCGCAATACACGGCATTCCAAAATAAAAAATATATATGTTTATAGTAACCGAACTTGTATTAAGAGATAAACTATAGCTATGTTATATTATTCTGTTGGGAATACGATTTTAGTTGGCGTCAACGTCAGCGAACTTTGTTTGTAAAAAGAAATATATGTATACAAAGAACTGAACAGAAAATCCATTATAATTCCAACTAATAAGTATAATGTATAATTTGGCATGAATCGAGAAATTTTATTGAGCCAATGGAAAAACTTGATCATCGAGCATTAATTAATTTTAATCGATTCATTTGAGTCCTTCGATTTCACAGATTGCACTGCTAACACCCTTTTTACAAAGAGCGGCTCTGAGATTTTATAATGATATTATATGATATAACAAAATACTTTTAATTTTTTCATGTTAGTTGCATACTTACGAGTATAAGAAAAACGAAATTTAATACGTAAATGTTTGAAAACGTTCTTTTCACTATATCTACAAAAACTCAAACATTTATTTATTCGATTGGCTATAGATAAGAATTCTTCTGGAAGCACTTTTGAATCGTCATAAAACAGTTTTCCCATTAACCACCTTACATATAATACATAACCTCATCCAAACATGCCTGCCTGCACCTCGCGTCCCAGTCATGCAAATAAGTTATCATCTCACGAATATCTCACATAACATTTATTAGATAAATTCAAATCGGGAAATCAATTACTAACAGATCAATACGCCCCGCTGTTAATATACATCGACCGCACCTGATCTGATAACCATTGTTTTGGCATTTGGGCGAGAAAATCCTATAACAATGGGATTAATTAAATCGAGTGTATCTGATTATAAGCTTACAGTATGAAGGTCTCCCGTTGTTACTGTGGTAATATTTGTATACTTTTAAGGAGCATCGCTTTTATTATAGTTTTCATTATTAACTTTTGCTACTTTGCACGCGTTAAATTCGGAGTAGTTATTGATGTTGTGTGAAACCTTGCTCTTGAATCACTCTATCTATTAAAAAATGTTCCATCAAAATCCGAAAATCTAAGTACAATACATACAGACGCGGGAAGCGACTTTGCTTTACTATACTGGCTGCGCCCCGCGGTTTCACCCGCGTAAGTCTGTATCCCGTAGGAATATCGGGATTAAATGATCCCTATATGTTATTCCAGTTGTCCAGCTATCTACGTACCAAATTTCATTGCAATCGGTTCAGTAGTTTTTGCGTGAAAGAGCAACAAACACACACACATCCTTACAAACTTTCGTATTTATAATATTAGTAGGATAGGATAGTGATATAATTTATCCATATAAATTTAAATTTCGTTAAATCTTTAAGGTCTAATAATCTTATCGTATTTTCAAACTACAAGGAACTTTATAAAATGAAATGAGCATAATTTCGTAACTGTTTGTGGCGTTTAACCTAAAATGAAGTAACGAAATATTATACAAGACTAGCTGTGCCCCGCGGTTTCACCCGCGTAAGTCCGTATCCCGTAGGAATATCGTAATAAAAAGTTGCCTATATGTTATTCCAGTTATCCAGCTGTCTACGTACCAAATTTCATTGCAATTGGTTCAGTAGTTTTTACGTGAAAGAGTAACAAACATCCATACATCCATACTTACAAACTTTCGCATTTATAATATTAATAGGATCTTATTTATATTTTGTGTAAGTTGTGGGTATATTCGTGAAATATTTCCTGTATAGTCAAATTAATTTATCTTTCATTGTCAATAATATATGTTGATAAGATTTAATACATAATAAAATATGTAATCTTTGTACTATTAATTATTAAAAATATTGGAAAAACATTTGACTATTCTTTAGATATCAATTCTTGACTCTTTTAGAGGAAACTCGTAATATTACAGTATTTTATTTATTACAGAGTAAATATAATCGATTCAATATTTACTACACATCGAGTTATATTGTAAATATTTAATCGATATAACACAATGTTGTTTCATAAACATCGAACAGATTACATAAGATGTACTTCAAAGGTTTTTTCAATAACCGATATCGGTCACTGTTCTCGATCCAACATCGATTTATAATATTACATCAGATCACAATCGAATTACGAAATGAGCACGTGTTTCATTGTTTTAGACCGTAATTACGCTCGGGCATTTCAGATACAGCTCGCAATGGCACCCTGTGAACTTGATACCGATTGCAGAAAAATTCAAAGTATACTTTATATTGTATGTAAATTTTTCAGTTATTCCAAACCGGAATATGTTTTGGGACATGTAGTTTTTAGCACGACTCGTAAAAACAGAACTTATCAAATAATGCTTATCCCTACAAAATATCAATTTTAAATAATTTTATAAATTAATGAATTGTTTACAATCCATATGTCCGTGATATTCGTGTATTCACAGAACATTACTATTTTCATAAGCAAAACCAAAGAATGTATCTTTCTTTCACTATTCGCATTGGTATTAAAGAATCTAGACATTCCAATTGAGACGCCAGCCAAGCATACCAACGTAAATCATACGATATCAAAACTATCTTTTTATTCAACCACTTTTACCAACACTATAATTTCGTTTCACCGTAACTCATAAAATATTAACGACCTAGGCTCATAGTCGTTAATTATACGCTATGAGAAAACTATCCTTTTAACAACTGCGATTTCACTTTCAATTTTCACATTATTACACAGTTGCCGCAATCCGATTTGGTCTGTTAATGAATAACCATTTTTATGTATATTACCAACAACAATGGACGTTATCTCATTACTCATAATTAAATGTACTGAATGTAGATTTAATTTTATGTTGTTGTTTAACTCGTTGTTATTTTAATGTCGACATGAAATATATGTACAGTGAATAGTGGTTGTTTCATGTTTAACAATTATCCACTTGAAATAAGTGTAGTGTTTAATAAGTTGTATGAAGTGTTCGAACTGTAATATAATATACACAAATATGTTATGAAACGTGATTAACTGTGTTTGAGTCTATATTAAACTTAGTGCTTGAAGAAAATAATAAGTCGGTTACATATATGATAACATAATGTACAGAATGCTGTTTCTCCGACCGTACGTACAAAAGAGACCTCCCGCGATATTTTTAAATACACATACTTTCACTTCATTTGCATCTATCATTATTTAGGTATTACCAACGAAATTGTCTCATAATCCCAATTTAATGCGTTATTATATATGCTCGTTAAATTGCGAACGAGAAATCATATAATCATGGCCGGTAATTGACAATATCAAAAGTAGCGGCGGATATATCGAAATACCGATTTGAGAGGAACGCTATACGCATCATTAGGGGATTTCGATCGGATAATCGTTCCGGATCGCGGTCGGCGAGTGCGAAACGGCCGATCGGTCCGATATCGGCGCGTGCGCAATCCGATCATCCGCGCTATTTTATTGAAAGGAATTTAGTACCCGTCGATACTAGATAAGTCATGATTTATTGCTCTCTTCATACATTATTTATGCTAATTGAATCGGAATTTGAAGATCTAAAGGCGACCATTTGAATAAGTCAAATTATTTGATATTCTGGCTGGTAACGAGCTAATAAACTATTTTGAAAGCAGCTGTGTCGCTACTATTCATGCGGCATTATGTTTAGAGATCAAATCAACGTATTTATTTAATTATGCTTAGTTACTTCGTCTAATGGTTACGGTAACTATAAATCTAACTATTCGTGTTATCTTTCTCAAAATAAATATCCTTACAATTATTTTGTTTTTACATTATTTTTTATTCATAATGGATATAATTTCTTTATTCTTTATTTAATTTAATATTCTTTGTGTTCTTAATAGAAGAACGTATATAGAACTTCAAATAAAATATACACAACATTGTATTACAGTGAGTATCAACTAAGTATGTGAATACTATGCTAGCTAGCTAGGAATTTCCGGGGTGAAAACTATCCTATGTCCTTTCACAAACTATCCCTGAACCGAATGTTACACAAATCGGTTCAGAGCTTTAGACGTGAAGAATAGACGGTCGGACTTTGCATTTATAATATAAAGTAAGGATAAGTGTTATACATATTCCATTCAAATTTCATTCTGAAAATGCATTATGTGTATAATGGAGCAGCTCGAAGGAACGGGTTTGTTCAAATTTAAATTTGTATAATCCCGTTGGCGAGGCTCGAAGCCGGAGATAGTGACAATCTTATCTATCCAGTATCAACCCAGCCCAGCCCTATTAACGCACGACCGACTTTCCCTGAGTATTTGAACGCAGATTCTTACCGATTGTCTACACTGAACGACCTAGTAGGTAGGTCGTACATTAAGTGTAGATACATTATACATTTCCTTATATGGTCGTGAAATCGTTCGGTATGTAAGAATAATGTGAGTTATTGATGAACGTTTATTCGGTGCTCGATTGTCTAGGATGTGTTAATGGAGCACGGTTGTAGCAAGGCAATGTCCTACTAATCCTGCTTATTATATAAATGCGAAAGTTTGTAAGGATGTGTGTGTGTTTTGCTATTTCACGTAAAAACTACTCAACCGATTGCAATGAAATTTGGTACGTAGACAGCTGGACAACTGGAATAACATATAGGTAACTTTTTATCTCCATATTCCTACGGTATACGGAATTACGCGGGTGAAACCGCGTGGCGCAGCTAGTAATTCATAATGTTTGCTAGGTCGTGGAATCACCATATTATTGTTGCACAAGCCAAACGAGTGTAATTTTACAAGGCTTGCATTCATGTGATTAGGAGACTAGTGTTAATGGAATTGTATTTATAGTTCTAGAAATGAAAGAGGTGAATTAATTGCAGTCGATTTTTTAATAATTTCGTTGTATCTTTATTGAATTTATGCTTTAACCAAATTCTATGTCGAATTGGGTTGATGGAAGTGACGCTCTGTTGATAGTTTTATACTCAAACTGAAATGTACCGTGAATAGAAAATACAGCATTTGAATTGTTGCCCCTCCACACTATCAGTATCGTTGGAGCCAACCCTATTACACAAACCGCACCCAACTAACCTCAAATCACATCTAAGCTTAGCACTTAGCGGTCCAGTCGTCAAATTAATTAATCTTACATACAGCAAATTGGCCGTGTCGCGTCGCGTGACCGACACGACACGATCTTTATCTGGGCGGCGACACGACAGCCGACACTGCATGAACGGTAATGCCACTAATGCCACTAATACCACCAATTAGCCGCAACTATTTGCGTTATCGTGTACGTGGTATTTGGAAGGCTGTTTTTGACTTAGATTGTTATGGCGGAAGTGGAGTATGCATTGACATGTCAGGTACTGAATTATTTATATAAGCGTATATATTACTCGTTTAGATTTAATTATTTATTCTTCTTTCTTACACTTGTGGCGATAACGCCTTTTCTTATAATTTTTAACTGTGATTTTTGTGTCAAAAAAAGCTACGATTTAGTTATTTTTTTTAACTCTAATATTACTTTGCACGGTATGAAGTTTCAAATTCCACTTTCTTTTTTTTGGTATATAAGCCCCGATTCCGCGCGGATTATCATTTATGGTAATTGAAATTATATAAACTATCATATTTTTTAAGCTAAAACTTAAGCTACAAATGCACATGGTGTGCAAATTTGATTAAAAACGATTGAGCAGTGTAGGAGTACAGCGCGGAGATAAATGTGACTTAATTTATACATATTACGTATATTACGTAATTTATATATATGTTAAGATATTATGAGCTCTAGTCCCGTTCTCACGATTTATTGCCTATTTCATTATATAAACAGGAGATTGTTGAAGGAAGCAATTCCCCTTCCTCGCCGAGTGTTTATATAACATGATCGATGTGACAGACATCCGAATCCGTTCAATCATTCTTGCGTGATTGAGAACCGAACATACAAACTGTAATCGTTTAAGAATAACCAAAATATATTTTAATTACTCCATTAGTATCTCCGGTGTGTTTCCTTTTTTGTTTGTTTGTTTTTAATGACGAATTTTTTATTAATCCTACTAGTCCAACTAATGTTATAAATACGAAAGTTTGTAAGGATGTCTGTGACTACAGAACCAATTGCAATGAAATTTGGTATGTAGATAGCTGGACAATTGGAATAACATGAAGGCTATTTTTTATCCCGATATTCCTACGGGAGACTTACGCGAGTGAAACCGCGGGGCGCAGCTAGTCATACGATAATTTTATATTCGACTACTTCATACATTTCACAACGAGAAAGTTGAAACATTGTTTGTTACACTTTCTTTTAGTCGATATTTTAATTCAAATATTTATACATATGAACTAGATAAAAAAATCAGCCGATTCCGCGAGTAGCTAGTCTTTATTACAAGATAAAATATTTAATTAGGTACTGAACATTCACACATTTATAAAATACTGGAGCATGTCACACCGGTCTCTATGTAAATTGCGTTTATCTGAATTCAATCTGAGTAAAAAACATATGCCTATATGTGGCTCAAAAATGCCCATTTATATGCGTGCAATGTTCTCTTCAAACGAGTAAATGTATCGCCTTATCAGCCGGTAATGGCTGCATCATTAGTGATGCTTCCACATTGACGAACTGTTTAGATAACTTACAATGTTGCAAATGCTAATATAAATTGAGTGTTATTTTGAATAGATAAGAAAGTGCTTCGATTATATTTAATGAAACGTAACAAGAAAATGCTGTTTTGAAGTCGATTTTATTTTAATTTCTTGCATAGCTGCCACCTCCGTTTATATTTGCAATTGTAAACGATTTTTACGTCTTAAATAATAATAATAATAACTTTTACTACAAAACTGTTTTTCCCCGTTGTTTCCACAGTAGAAATCTAAATCCCCAAAGCAATAGTCGTCTTTTCTATATAAAACGTAAGTATTGTCTTTTAACTGATTTATCGCGAGGATTACATTTTAAAATTAAAGGCTAACAACCTGAACTGAACCCCCCTTAGCTCCCCGTGACCACGCTCGCTGTAAAGCTCGAAACGCCGAGTTAAATAATATAATTAATAAATCGCGTTTAAAATTCGTTTTACATTCCTTCCAACGATAATGTTAATATATAAAAATAAAGGTAACTGACTGACTGTTCTATTAGCGCACAGCCCAAACTACCAGACAAATCGGGCTGAATATGACCCCAATGATATAGGCATCCACAACGATAGGATTTTGATGAATTCTAATAAACGGGAATATAATTTTGTACCAATAAAATGTATATAGACCACGCGGCAAAGCGACGTACAAGCAGTTTTACATAACAGCTAGTAAAGTATATTATAATAATTTATTACATTTAAATCTTTGAGATTTTCGCAGCTGACTTTTGCATCACATATCTCCATAAGTAGATAAGAAAATGCTTAAAAGCATTAGAAATAAAGCAGGCTAAGGACATACAATTGTTATGTAATTGGTCTCAAACACTCTCATTGTTTTGTTTTCTTTATATGCTAATATTACAAGATATACTGGGAACTAAGCACCTTATCTTGTTGTAGCGTAAAACGTATCTAACCTCTTCTGATAGTATCTTTTCTCATAAAATTATAATTTGAAATACTGCTGGACAGTAACATCTATCTAAAGGGAAATAAATTAGACATAATGTTTTCCATTAAAATACGATCAATCGCAACATACTACTATGTAATTAATTCATTAATAAAGGTAATATGTAGACATATAAAAAACATATTGTAAACAGTAAATTACTTCAAAATCATATAAAATTCCTATCATAATTCGAAGTTGTCTTTGAGTTTTGTTGTATACTGACGCTCGGGTCGGATCCACCGAGTTTGACCCATAGTAGAAACAAGATAAAATATGTCCTATGATACTCACAGATAACTTACCTTTTTTTAATTTTTTTTTTTATGTTACAGTCGGCAATGGAGCTGGTGGGACGCCTGATGGTAAGCGCTACCACCGCCCATGAACATTTGGAGAGGCATAAGGTCCATTGCAGACCTTACACCTCTACAAATGGATTGCCGACTTTTTGGGAAGGGATTAAGAAAGGATTGGCGATAAGAATAAAGGAAAGGACTGGGAAGGGATTGGAATTTGAATCGGAATCATTTTAGTATTTTCTTGTGTTTGGTTTCACGCGAGTATTATACATTTAGAAATTAAAAACTTTTCAACGGATTTTAAACGCGATTTATTCATTATATTATTAACCCGACGTTTCGAACACTTTACAGCGAGCGTGGTCACGGGGAGACTGAGATGTTATATGTCTTGAAGGTCATACAAAAATTGTTGTTTGTGAACTACCTCCACCTATTTCTTCGCAGTTGGTATGTGGAGTATTTTTCTGGATGTTGACAAAAGTAAAATGATTCCGGATTTTAAATCGCGTTTAAAATCCGGAATCATTTTACTTTTGTAAGTAAAATGATTTTTCAAATCGGTCAGTAGTATCATCGCCTATTCAATACAAAAAAATTTAACGTTCGTCTTTACAATAATAGATAGATAACATGTTTAACCATCCTTTTCATTGTTACAGCGATGGCAGCGGAGGTGGTTCGTTTTATATGACGATGGCGAGCTCACCTACTCTCTGGACGAACACGTAAGTACTTGTGTTTATTTACAAATAATTAATGCAATAAATCAATTATTATTACGATCTTTGCTTAAGTTATATTGTGCCATGGACATGATGAAATGAAATTATAAATACGAAAGTTTGTAAGGATGTATGTGTGTTATGCTCTTTTACGCAGAAACTACTCAACCGATTGCAATGAAATTTGGTACGTAAAGAGCTGGATAACTGGAATAACATATAGGAAACTTTTTATTTCAATATTCCTACGGGATACGGACTTACGCGGTTGAAACCGCGGGGCGCAGCTGGTATATCATAAATCTGGCAATAAAAAAAAAATGTGTATAATTAAAAAAAACCTCTTTGCGGGCAAGAACTTTAGCGTTAGTACTGTGAGCGTAAGTTAATATTTAATAGAAGACGATATGAATCAAACCTACTTTCAAACTTTACAATGTAACAGATGCACAAAACACTATCGCCAATACAAAAACCAAATAAATAATGAACGGAAAATTATCCACCGTGTCCTCTAACAAACCGGAGGACAAGCTGTTACCAATTAACTTACCATAAAATGTCCAGCTAATGGGATTTTTCTGGTCGTAAATACAAGTGTAAAGTTGTGTCATCCCTATTGTGTATCAAAGCAAAAACGGCCACTTCCGTAAACTTCTTATACTTATACATCTCGCACGATATCCAGCCAGTCTATTAGCTATGAGTTAGGGTTGTCGCTTAGTATTTCAAAATTTTCGAAATACCCTCTTAGAAGAAAATTTTGAAAAGAAATTTGTTTAATATTAAGGCTTTCATAACAAAAAAATAAACATTTCTCTTAGAAAATAATTTAAAAATATCGGTGTTTGATATTCACAACTAACATACATAAAATGAAATATTTCATCTTTACGATTTTCATATAGATTCCAAACGGAAAGGGTTATTTTATTTCATTAACAATTCTGTCGCGTCCTTTAAATTTTATTTAACAATAAAACTTGCCGCGGCCATATCATTGACCGTTATCCACCACAGCGCCACCCCTAGCTCTACAAATTGAAACCAGTCGTATAGGGCATCGCGTAATTGACTTGTTAGCGATATCGCCGAGACATTCACCCCGCCCTGCGCTGGGAACCACACATACCGCCGTAACGTTATTCAAAACATTCTTATTTATTTTGTTGGTACTACTTTCTTAGGATAATCGTCCTAAGAGAGTACTACTAGAATACTATAATACTACTACAATTGTAGTACTATAATACTTAATGCCATAGCACAGTAAAATAAGTACAGCTATAGTGATATAGCCCATATCCTTTTCCTTACCCTTCCCAGTCCTTTCCTTTATGTCTATCGCCAATCCTTTCTTAATCCCTTCCCAAGTCGGCAATCCATTTGTAGAAGCGTAAGGTCTGCAATGGACCTTACGCCTCTCCAAATGTTCATGGGCGGTGGTAGCGCTTACCATCAGGCGTCCCACCAGCTCCATTGCCGACTGTAGCATAAAAAAAAGTGAGGCGGTCGTAATTTTTTTGAAATTTTTCAACTTAATACGCGATTCTTTGTATTGTTTAGGAATACCAATTTATTGTGAAAGAAATGAAGATGTTAGTGAAATTTTAATTTTCAAGTGGGGATAGTTTACTTATCTTAGGAAAGGAGGATTAAAAACGACAATTATATCCCCAAATTTTGGATATTATAGCATGTACACATACATTAAACCTCATATGTCACATATTAGCAACAATCCACGAAAAACATTCATATTTTAATAACGAAGAAACATTATTATCACTAATTTCATCCAATCCATAAACAGTCCACGTTTTATACGTTATGGCCTTTAAACGTAATCCAATTAACATTTTATTGATTGTAAGAATGCTATCACAAAAAGGCAATCCAGTAAGGTTATACCGGTTGTTATATTTGCATTATTATTTAATATTCATCTTAGTTTTTGCAAGCACTCTTGTTATCCTTTGACATTTCAATAATTGAATCATCAAAGCATGATGTGTTTTTTGAATATCCCACGTGCAAACTGCAAATTGTAATAAAAATTATAGTTTATCTCAGTTGCACGGGATTTCATTACATAATATTTGGAGGGAAGTTTGACAAACAATAATAAAGCTCGCATTAAATCCTTTAAAACTCCTCCAAAATTTATAATAATCCATATAATCAGACTAGCTGCGCTCCGCCGTTTCACCCGCGTAAATCCGTATCCCGTAGGAATATCGGGATAAAAAGTTGCTTATACTTTATTCCAGTTGTCTAGCTATCTACGTACCAAATTTCGTTGCAATCGGTTCAGTAGTTTTTGCGTGAAAGAGCAATAAACACACACACATCCTTACAAACTTTCGCCTTTATAATATTAGTCGGATAGTCATAAAATACTACAAGTAAGACCTAAACTAAAACGAACTGAAATGTTCGCAAATTACACTTCTATTAGCCAAGCTCGGATAACAAGCTAAATAAAACGACGATATAATGCCCGTATAATTTAGTATCGCAAATAAAAACGTTTCTTTTCACGCTAAAACGCTGCCATGGCGTGACATCCATTTGCTGACGTGTTAACGATCGACAGGCAGTTGCTAAATGGTCACACATTGTGTACAATATAATGTGATGATACCTCCGACCCGGCTTCGCCCGTGGGTTGTTCAGCCCAATAAAAAGAAGAGTCTATGTGTATTAATAGGTTTTGATGTTTTGTAATACACCAGAAGTAACTACAATTTTGTTTGTTATAAAATATAATTATAATCAAGTAAATAATATTCGATTATCCTTTTTTTAAATTGATAATTACGGTCTTTCATTAAGTCTATAATATAAATACGAAATTGTGTTTGTTTAACGCCACAACGAAGCGATATTGTTCTATGATTTTTCTGTATGAAGATTGTTTGGAGCTTATAAAGTGACAGGCATTCAACCCACTGTAACACGTCATTTCCATCTGAATTTCCTGTCTCACCGTCGAAGCCGCGGCCGGAAAGCCAGTTCATAGTATGAAAACATATACTACGTTCAGAGTAACAGTAATTTTTAACTGCCTTAATACGTTTATCCGTCGAAAAATCTTTTACAGCGCGTTTGAAACAGCTTTCCACAGCTAATACATGTAGCATTAAAGCATTCAATTCAATAAGCGTCAAACAAATTCATAATATAATAATGTATAGAACAGGTAGTCGACTCGTGGGTGCATTTAAATAGTAGAAATTTAGTTAGAAATTCGGTGTCTACCTACGTGTACATAATAAATGCATTAAATGACACGCCTCGTGGGTGTGTGTGTGCGTGTATTCACATTTTTTATAATTGTCCCTAATTTGGACAACTCTGTTTAGATAACGGTAGTTAATATAGACCACTTGTGTTTTTTGACGGTGTAAAGACGATAATGAAGTTTAATGTGTGTATGTAGCTTAAAATTGAAAAATAGAAGGTTCTTAAATTCCATCTAATATGGAAAATAAACAGCTGATAAAAACAAACATGTTTTTTTAGAAATCGATTTTTTTAATCGGGGATCCCGGCTTATGAGCGTCAATTGTTAATACTAAGACTTAAGTTTATTTAAATACAAATATAACATAGGACATATTGTAGTTAAAAATAACTCGACACGAGCCAAGCCTGCAGACAATGCGTAAGCATCAACAAATCTAAAATATGTCTCCAGGTATTACATAAAACTTATTTAAGCATAATCGAGTTGAATAGTTCTCGGTCTTTAATAATCAATTACGAATTGCGCAACACAGCAGCCATTTGCAGACGTCAAGGAAGCCATGTCACATATTGGATTATGTGGAGACGCCCTATAAGTACAATGCGCTAATACATTCGCGAGATTGTAGTGCGCAGTGGCATCGTAGTGTTTACTTGACCGAATTCTCAGTAAAGGTTAGATGTATCTTTTATCCAACATCCACGTGATGAAAAAACGGTCTGTAAAACATTTTATTATACTAGTTATTATGTTAAAGACGAATGGAATATTTCGTATTTGCGTTACCGTAAGATTTAAAACTATTATGTGTACTTTCTCGGTTCTCTCTTCTCATCCAATCGGTTCAGTGGTGAAGAAGTGATATACAGACGAGAGTTGGTTTCCCATTTATAAGTATGTTTGAGTTTCTGTTAACCTAATAACCTCATAACCTAACCAGTATTTTTATATCGTCCGTTTCACAAATCAGACCATGTAGATATTACAAAATAGTTGCCCTATAGCCATAAGACGTCCAGAACAAGGTAATTACAAAACACATTGACGAGCTAGTAATCACGCGTGTCCACTCAGTAATAACATTTCGTTTACATCACACGTAAATGCCACGGACGCGATCAATTTTGAATCCTCGAAAAACGCCCGCAGCGCATAAGACTAATTGTTTCAATAATTTAAAAGCAATTCTTCACGTTTACAAACGAACGCAATTCCGTCGGGACAATGGTCAGCGCCCTCTGGTGTAATTGGTGATAATTTTTCTAATAGCTTTGCAATCAGTGGGTGTTTAATGCATCAATACGGTTGTCACGATTGAATTACGCGCAGAATTCGCTCTAGGGCATATATAATTGAAACTAAACGCCCAATTACTATTTCATTTATTCGATACAATTAATCTGCCTCGGGGGAACAATTTGTTTGGACCAATAGTGACGTCCTGCGGCGGGTCCACCCTTGGTTTATAATGTCAGTTGTGTTTGTAACTACCTGAAGGCCTCGACTTGGCTTACGAGATTTTCTGGACACGCCAAGAAGCTGTAACATTACTCAGATTTCGATAATTATTATTATTACTTATATATTCATTAGAACCTAGAACACGTCAAGTTATCATGTCATATAGAAACAGTTAGTTTTGAAACATTATTGAAGAATACATTATTGAATATAAAATTTGTCTGCATAATTCATATATAAGATTTTCATAACATCGATGTTGTAGGCCTAATAACTTTCTTCTACTACAGACAACAGAGTAATATGTATTATTTAATTTCTATAAAAACATACATACCTAAACAATAAAAATTTCCTATTACTAAGATATTTTTCAATCAGGACTAGTTCTCGAGATTATCTTATATAAACTAATAATTACGCGACTATTAACTGAATATACGAAGGTAGCAATGTTAAGATCGTTAACTGGGATGATTTAGTTTTAATTAAATATTTTATTCTCGAAAAAATGGCAGTGTAATTACTCAGTATATTGCAAAATATTTTTGAGAAATAAGAAATATGTTATATTACAGATAAAGGTTCACTGAGAAGGTTGGATAGATTATCTTCAATTGTATTGTGTACATTGAAATAAGTGAGAAAAATGCTAAATCGATAATTTTAATCGTACTGGTATAGTGGCTATAGTAACCCTAATATTTGACATGTGATTTTTAATCTCAATTGGATTTATATAATTGTCGTCTTTATTTTCGCCACTGCCAGACATAAGCATTTACCGCATAATAACCGTTAATTTGACCTTAATAAACAAATTCACATAGCCCAAAAAACTAGTCTAATAGTCACATATTTTTTAACATTTAATTAATAAATAAACAAATTTCAATGTACCCTCATGCAGATCGAATTTTATTGATATACAAATCATATCAACTAATAACTTCGAATTTTAAATATTCACGCCCGTCAGCGTAGGAGGGGAGTATCGCCGATATTATCTGGACAACAAATCATTTTTTAATTATTTATTAATATCGCTTTCGTGCCAACTTCTGTTAATCACGGTCTGTCGCGCAGCTTTAATGACAAAGTGTTTCATGCAGTCCGATCGGGTTCATATTTCAACGTTATTAAGCAATTAGTGTTAACAATATCCGATCTATAATGTTGTCGTTGCATTCTAATCAATGGTAATTAATATGGAAATATTGTCCGGTTTATATTATTAGTAAACAATGTAACCATTCAAGCGTAAAGTCAACGCAAAGACGCATCGTAAGGATCACCTGTCAATCCTTGTTATTTATGTTAGAGGTGGGAAATCTCGTCTTATATAAACCATTCGTTTCACAAATGCACAAAAAGCATACAAACATTGGGCAACTCGGCAAACGTTCGCTCGTTCCCGCGGCCGTTGGCGGAATGCGGCCGCGTTGAGCAAGCGATGCGCAAGCGCACCTACGGCGATTCACCTGCAATGCTTCCTTGTTGTTTGGTAAAGATCAATAACATAGATCATTTCGAATACGACCTTTTGCCTGAGTATGTACTTCTGAAATCGAAAGTGTAGGTGCGACTTATGAGAGATGTTTGAGTGTCTGAGTGAAGTGATGCAAGTAAACATATATAATACATTTTTTATTAAATATTTGTATTTCGAAAGAAAGATTTCTAGATTCGCAGTATTCCTTAATCTCGCCGCAAAGACCTGCGAATATAGGTTTAAGTATAGTTTAGTATTGTGTAAAAAGTTACGATTTCATGTTTAAAACAAGAAAAAACATTAAGCTCCTTTCCTGCTAAAAAACCCTTAATCTTAATCCCAGGATCTAGTAATGTGAATGATTTTGGCGCAATAGAAATTGTCCGGAGTTACAAAAGAACCGCTATTGTGATTTTTACCCTACTTTACGTGTGCGTTGCGTTACGCTTAACAGATGATTAACTAACGAATGAATTACTTGCGTTTGTTTCTGGTTATATGGCACAATTTCTTATTTTTCGTTTTTGCTGATTATACTAAAGTCTAATACTTTTTTTTCTACGTAATTATTATTACCTCTTATATAGGACGTAATCTGGAAGTATTTGATTATATTTCCGACGATATTAGGAGTAGAAAAAAGAGTTTTACCTTAGTGCAACCATATGTCACTTGTATCATAAGTCTTAATATATTTCAAAAAAGACGTGTTTTATTGGATTAATGTTGAATTTTTTTCGCTACTTTTAATAAGTTTGTATTAACATTTTAGATACTTAAACATAATAAGTGTATCATCTGTATCTACATCTTGAGAATAGTTAAAATTAGGATTCAATAATTTTAGTTGCGCGCTAAAAATTGCCACAGAAAATCCTTTATCTGAAAATTCTGAAATGTGATTACTGATTACCCTTTGTAGAATATAAAATGTTGATAGCGAGGTCAATTGAACGATGTCAACTGCGTAGATGATACTGTAGCTATAGAGTGTGGCGTGTAGTGAGCTAGGTCACGGATTCGATTACACTGCCGCAGCGGGGCGCGACGGTTTCGGTATCCATTACCCCGGCCGTGGACACGTGGTCTTTGTTGTTAGATACTAGCTGAGGAACGCGACAATGTCCGGAGTTTTTATGTCCTTTTAGTGCAGATAAATTGTAGATGTCAAAAACGAATCTAAGGGTACACGAGTATGGAATGTAAAGACTTTCAACATTAACTGATGGTAATTCTGTTCGCTTTTTCCTGTTTGTTATTAATTGATATGTAAAGAAAAGATGGACACACGTAGCAAAATCGTCTTTATTTACAAATTATGTACATGAACGAATTAAAATATCGTGTGTTACGATGAATAGGAATGTGCATTTTAAAACTTAGAATACTAAATTCAATATTATACGCAAACTGTACACTTTATCGCCATAAACTTAACACCATAACCAATGTGTACCTTATAAACTAACACCGTAAAAATAACCTCATCCTGTCTCACTTTCAAGTCAGTCTATTCACAGGACATCTAGCCACTAGATGTTTTTGACTATTTCATCAAGCTTACGCTATGAGTCCACAATGTATTTCGCCTCATACTGCTCAGAATATTCGTTTTGAGTCAAGGCCTCCAACAGCCACTCATTGATCTTTCCTCGAAACACAAACTTCTGTACATCTGACAAATTTCGAACCGTTGGCAGGACGCTCATTAGGAACATATAATCCGGGTCGTTCTTTAGGTCTTCAGTACTCCCGCTATGGCTATCTATTTTGTCCGTAATTTCGTTCAATTTGCTGATCATGAAAAGGCTCGGATCTGAGGTGCTGCTAGAAGGTTCTGGAAGCGTTTTTATAACTTTTTTCAATGGTTCTGGATCGCTATCGTTCTCTGATGGTTCTCTATACATTTTCCTTTTACCTTCCGACAGTAGTTCCTCTGTGAGGAAGCTTAGCTGATCGAAGTAGTGCCAGCGTGATCTCTCGATGTCCTTCGCCATGATCTTCTTCATTTCCTTGCGGTAATGGTCTTTCAGGTACTTCCATCTTGTTTTCAGTAGTTTTTCTGTAAGCATTAATTGATTAAAATTCTCATGAAAATCTTTCTTAAAATTTAATTTTTAACTACATCACTCTTTACATGAGTTAATTTCTAATGACATATTTTCATAGCTTTTAGTATTATTTAATCAGAACAAATAAATATTAAATATTAAAGTAAATAAATATTAAACTGAAAAAAAAATTGTTTAAATTTTTATAAAACCATAGTAACTTGAAGTCTTAATTTACGATACACATTAAAATGGTTTTATATGTAAAAAATTCATTTATTTTCAATTCATAATACGTTAAATGCTAAATGCAAAAATATTTATAATTATAGAGGAATTAAATTTTCTTTTGTGTCATTACAAAGTAGTTTGAGTGGTGCTTAGGTATGCAACACAGGTAGGATTTAGGAATCGTCCAACGCAAAAAGTACGTTGTACTCGGGTGACGTCATCTCGCAGCAACTACGGAGGCGCGTAGCACACAGCTGGCAGCACACGCCGCGGCCGCTCCGCTTAACAACCAAAACTTACCCTCTAGATTGAGTTCGCTCGCAATCTGCTCCCAGGCCTTGACTTGGTGCGTCTTATACTTGTAGAACTTGTGTGTCGGGAGCCACAGCTCCGGGTGTTCCTTGACTTTCGCGAGTATATCTTCGAAAGACATCGCACAACCGCTCATAACGCGATGACGCCGGCGACTGCCCGCTCCCCGCTTTCACGCTCCGCGTCCGCCAGCCGTATCGCTATCCCTTTCCCTCGTATAGCGTGTACTCCCTCCCGCCCCGCGGGTTCGAAGCGCCTTCCCCGCAATTCCGCTTTGTCGCTTACGCTACTACGCGCTTGCCGGTGAGCGTTTCCCGCCATCATGGCCCATGCACATATTACGTGAATACGTGTGTATATTGCAAACAAAGACTGTTTGCATTTTAAACACTTTAAGCCTTTTTATATTCTAAAGCGATTCAAATAAACTTTAATTTTTATTCGTTTTGACACGGATCGTGCATTAACAGTCATGTTTTGCGTACATGATACCAAACATACATTCAATATTTAAGTATTTTAAACAAATACAATAAAAGGATGTGTTTTTTTAAAACAAAAAAAAATTAATTAAGAAACCTTATACTTGTGAATATAATACACAGAGAAATAGTAATCCTCAAGGTAACGATAATAACAACAAAGCCGCGGCTATCCTCACGGGATGATATGATGCATTTGAAAATGTTTGTGTTATGTAAATAGATACAATATAGAACACATACAAAATGAACAAACCTATAGCCACTTACTAGATATATACTAAATAAACACGGACATTGTTGACATCATCAAAACATTAAAATAAACAAATTCCGCCGACATTCTTCGACCCGATTCTCCACATCACAGCTGCCATCTGAAACCATCGAAAGCCCACAATCAGTCAGCGCTTGATAAGCGCTTGGTAAACCGAAGTGTGGACTGGAAACATAATAAATAGTGATTTGCAAATGCTCTAAACGCCATCGCGGAAACGGCGGACTTTGATTGCGACCCTCGCTGTCAGTGGGACAAGTGAAGAGATGCAGCGATACATAATATAATGCTAATTCTGGTTAAATGCTGGTGAAATTTTCGCTTAGCGTATGTGTGTAATTGTTATTTTAATAAGGAGTTGAATTATGAGACACTATTTTATTTATAAGCAAATAATTTTGAAATTTACTATGCAAATTCACTTTAACGCTCAATTAACGCTATGTCTATGACGTAATATAATACAAACCTATATTTTCTATTATATTAAACTATTGCACTTTCATAAAGACATCCTGAAGCGTCTTACGATATTATTTATCTTAATGTATATAAATTACGTGTCACATTGTTTGTCCGCGATGGACTCCGAATCTACTCAACCAATTTTAATCAATTTTCAAATCATATGCAGTATGATCCAACTTAAAAGATTAGATAGTTTATATTATATAAAATTACGAAAAATTGTTACGCGCGCAGAGTCGGGGCGTGCAGCTAGTATTTTATAAAAAAAAATCTTTATTCCGTCGTTACGAAAATACACAAAGCTTGTTCATTCGCCGCTTATCACTTGTTACCTAAAATTGCAATCATTAGAGCTAGAGGCTACCTGTTATGTAAATGTTTCTAGCGCACATAACTCAGGCTATTGTAAATGGATAAACACATGTGTATTATGTTCTACCTGATGATAAAGTGAATTTACTGTTTCCTTAGTTTGGGAGTCCGAGATTTGAACTGAATTGGTTAGCGGGTGATATTTCACTAATTTACTCGTATATATTTTTGTTAGTAAAAATTCATATAACAAAGAACTCATTCTGCCTGACCTTTAAGAGATGAGACGACTAATTTATCTCCTAACTAGCAATATTTGTTTGTTCATTCCACTTTCACACCCAAACCGCTGCACCTATCTCACAGATAACCCGTATTGTCTAGTGAAGATTTAAAAGCATTCCAAGAAGCTTAGATTTACAGCCAAAATGCACTTATGGTAAAAACTTCTTTTAACGTGGTTTCAAATTTACTAATGGGTTCGCAATGATAGCAAGAGATTTTTTAAGATATTTGGCGACAGTAAGATAACGAAAAAATAAAACATTATATTCAAATACGTAAATATATATTTTGCTCAATATCAATTAATGCGATATTATTTTGTGACAAAACTGTATTATTTTGTGACAAAACTTACCTTTGTTGTTTGAAAACGTGTTTGAATAAAAAATCAGATAGTATTTGTCAAAATACAACAATAGTGGTGCATTTTATAATTACAATACACGCGACAATGCCGGGCCTCGTCCATTTCCCTTTGATCTTGATTGCGTATTGTATTATAATGTGACATGATGATTAAATATGGCCGCATAAAGACCATTTCACATTAACGAGGGTTTATATTCCATTTTTATAGCTTCATGTATGTATACAATTATATTTACGAGAGAGAAGGTATTGAAATTTTAATTTTATACTACTAAATTATCCTACTAACCTACTAATATTATAAATGCGAAAGTTTGTAAGGATGTGTGCGTTTGTTGCTCGTTCACGCTACAACTACTGAACCGATTGCAATGAAATTTGGTACGTAGACAGCTGGACAACTAGAATAACATATAGGCAAGGCTTTTTATCCCCATATTCCTATGTATACGGACTTACGCGGGTGAAATCGCGGGGTGCATCTAGTTTTATAATAAGTAAGGAACAGTCTAATTAATTTTGTATGGAATGATTATATCAATAGATTCTTTTCTGCAGTATGCAGTACAAGGCGTCGACAGTTTATAGAATCGGAGGTCTAGTTCATGATGAGAATATCAAATTAGCTCTTGTGGAGATTGTTTTATATAATTTTGTATACATTAAACGGTTAGTGTTTTAAAGAAATATAAAAATATATTTAACAGTTTTTTCCCTTGATACATTTACTATAGGAGACAGAGCAGATACGCCATCGTTCTTTGAAATGTTGATACCCCGATGCATTAGCCTAAACATGGATGCACTAGTTTACGAGCTAACCCTTCTGGTGATGTGATGTTGGGTCGAAAGGAAAGTGGGTCACACGACAATGAGCTGGAATGCCCCGGTAATTACTCCACAATGGAGCATTGTCTGTCGGTGACACTTCCGTCGAGAGATCGTTCAGAGCCTTTTCGTTTTCAACGTTTGTTTGTTGCACATGGGGTATGGGGCTTGGTAATTTGTATGTGAATCTTGATTTTGTGTGATCTATAAACATCACACTAATATTATAAATGTAAAAGTTTGTGTGTTTGGATGGTTGTACGTCAATCACGCTGGAACTTCTAAACGGATTTTAATGAAATTTTGTATACAGACGGGTATAAGCTGACTTGGGTGATACGATAATTTTAATTCCGATTAAATGCTCCCTTTGTGATGAAACAGGAATCTTGATGATGGCGGAGCCGGGATGAGCGTCTTGTATAAAATATAACTAGGAATCTATTATTTATAAATGTACCATGTCGGGTTATATAGTAAATTAATGTATTTCAGAAATTAACGTAACGTTTGGGTTTATTTTTGTTTTGGTGGGTATTTATTAAAGTATTTCCTTAGATATTACTTCGTTGTCAAATTACTCCTTTGTACTGTATAATTAATTTTCTAAGAGTCTTCCGAAATAATAGTAACCTCAAACAAACTCATTTATTTATTCATTTAGACATCTTCTAGAAACAATTCAATCGCCATAACACAGTTTTATCATTTACCCTCTATACTGAAAGCAGTTTCAACAGAAAAAGTCGGCCAGAAATTCTGTAGTTGCTTAGTATTTTCTTATGTTTGATTTTAACCGAGTATTATACATTTAGAATTAAACCATTTTAATGGATTTTAAATGCAATTTATTCATTACATTCTTAACCCGACGTTTCGAACACTACAGCGAGCGCGGTCACGGGGAGACTAAGATGTTACATGTCTTTTAGGTCATACAAAAATGTTTAGTAAAAAGTCTTCAATTTCTTCTGCAGTTGCTTTTTATTCTCACCAATATGCCAATTGGCCACAGCTCAACGTAACTATACAAAATAATCTCTAGCGTTAAACAAAGCCCGTGTGCTAACCGTTCATAATACGGCAAATCTCATCAAGCATACAGCTTCATACCCTGATAAGCAGGGGAAACAATCGGCGACAGTGCAACCACAATCGAACGGACCGCTATTTCGATACAAAAACCGATATCGCCCTAATAGCCAAGCCGCAGGTAGGAAGTGGACGGCCGTTGCGTGCGGACAAGTTATAAGCGATTTGATATTCTAATTTTGCGAGTTTAAGTTTCAAATATATATGGATTTATAGCAAATGTGAATAGATACTTTCTGGATTATGGATCCATAAATAAATAAAAAGTAAAACGTATACATGTTATTTAATCTTTATGGTAAGTGTGTCTAAAATTTGATATCAGTAGTTACATAGGTGAATGGGTTTTTATGGATGAATATAAATTATGAACAATATTATTCATTATTACAATTTTACATGTGTATTCTTTATTAAAATTTTGCATGAGTCTTCTTTTGTAAATTAAGTTACATTGGTGAAAAACTTGCTTGATGCTAAATGGACGTATGATTTATGCTCATTGTTTAGCACAAAAGACATAATAAGTAATAAAATATTTTTTTTTTTTCTTTATATCAGATTAGTATAAATTATATTAAAATTCTTACATCCTTCTCTCTTCCTAAATAGAAGTAAATATGTCACAGTCGGCAATGGAGCTGGTGGGACGCCTGATGCTAAGCGCTTCTACCGCCCATGAACATTTAGAGAGGCGTAAGGTCCATTGCAGACCTTACGCCTCTACAAATGGATTGCCTTCTTTTTAGGAAGGGATTGGCAAGAGGAATAAAGGAAAGGACTGGGAAGGGTAAGGGAAAAGCATATGGGCCTCCGGCTCCCCCATCTTCTATAATTTCGACTGCTATTACAAAAAGCGCTATGTAACACAAACATTTGTAAGCATATAATCGCATTTAATATCACTGAATCGCATTCGCTCATCACTTGGCCGTCGCGTGATAGACAATCATACCGTCACAGCTTGTGATTTCTAGCTGATGTATATTTTTGTTATTATTGCACTTTCTCGTTAATATCTCTGATTATATGCAGCTTTACAGTACTCTGGATAGGAGAATAATCGATTTCCATCAATAAAACGGTGGCGTGACGGGCTGTCGGTATATGTGCTATTGCTTCCACATTGGATTTACTAAGTTATTTACTAGCTAATTAGACTTAGACTACACGTAAACTATCAAAGAAGATCTATATTTTTTGTAACATAATGATATACACTATGTATTTTCGTTCCAAATAAACAATTTTGAATATGACAGAAAAATTAATCATTACCAGTTTCTATTTTCTTATGAGACAACAGGAGGCTTTCTGGGCTCCGGCTCGTTAAATAAATACTATTTTTATCTATAAAATACGAGCGGTGCGCTCCAACTTTGCGTGTGGTACACGAGCGGTACAAATAACCTATAGTACTCAGGGATATATACTCATGTACTCATTGCGAGATAAATAACTATCTCATGTCACATTTCGGGTCGCCAACTATCTGTACCAAATTTCATTCAAATCGGTTCAATGGTTTAGACGTGAAGAAGAGACAGACAAGTACCATTCGCAGTTATATTATTAGGGATTAAATGTATCTATGTAGTATCGTGAAAAAACGTCGAATAATGCCAATGATAGTGCAGGACGAGCGATCATCGACAGATTAGCGGCAACGTGTTCCACATTCGTTATAAATGGCGACGGTTGAGCCCAGGGCTATCAGTATTAGCATGTGCTTATAATTTGTTATACGTGTAATGCCAATATTGTGTCAATAGAATTGTATAATTGAACAAACTTACCTGAAGTGAAGCTCTATTGTATACGACGGACTTGGTACAAGATGACCTAATTGGAACACCTTGGACCAAGCCTGGAATATTATTATTGGTCTATACATTCTGTGAATGAATTTATAGTAAAAATATCGTAACTGAATTTTGTATCTATTCGTTCACCGAGCGTTAACGATATTGAAATAAATGAAAAAGAAAAATGGCATGGCAGTTAGAGTTGATGTTTGTGACTGTATGACTTTCTGGTTGGTGGTAGGTATAAGATACGGTATAAGAATTTGAAATTATAAACTATTATATTCGTTCTTTATATCGTAGTCGTTCTTTTAATATAAAAATCGACCGTTTAAAAAAATATACTGGTCGAAATCTCGTATTTATACCATGTAATCAAACAAAACCGTTGCCATAGCAACCCTGTGTATAGCTCAAACGCCGCCGCGTGTCACCACATCTATTATTACGGACCCCTTTAGCCAGCTGTCGAATGTGGGCCACAGCCGCGCCAATTATGGGCTGCGATGGAAACACGAACCGATTGGTGACTCTATCTTGCTGAATACTCAGCGGATACTTAACATACCAGTTTGTACAGACCGATTATCCATTCTAGTTGAGTTTTTTTATAGGTCTGACCAGCGCGCGGATTCGCCAACATAATTTAAGGAAAAAGTAGATTGACCCGAAGCTATCTGTACCCACATAGTTCCCGTTACCTTGCGACTTTCGGGATAAAAGCTATCCTATGTCCTTTTTCAAGTTTGGAACTATATCTGTGCCAAATTTCATCCAAATTGGTTATGCCTTTCTTGAGTTGTAAATAGAGTAACAAACAGATATTTTATAAACATATAGCTTTAAAATTTCTCGACTATATCTTCTTACAAAATGAAGTACTACACCTCAAAAGTTTTCAATGTATACAAATATAAAATGTTCATGTTTTTATATGACGTAAAAATTTAAACTGTTAGATAAAGCGCCAGATTATATATTCTTCAAGTAATGTTATATTTATTTTTTATTACAATCAATAAATTTTTAGTAAACTGCATATTCTTATTTCTGACCGATGATATATACGCATGTGTGCGTACACTGTGTGATAGAATCAGCCGAGGCCGTTGATTGTATGTGTGCGTGTATTATTTTAGCTCCTTTAGTGTCTAGTTAAAGTGCTATATTAGGTTCTGATAACTGCTCCATATATCGTTCAATTAATCCGGCGATATTTAAATCTAGCATTCCACCCCCCTGACCTTTATCTACGTGCGTGGGGCTATCGGCACCTGCGTAGGCGCTCTAACCGTACCTGTTAACGGTCCAGATGACTAGTTTATGTGTTTGGCTTCGGGTACATTGTGTGACGATGACAAGCCTTAACAAGTGGAAATCGTAATGGAAGACTGAAATTTATTTGCGAGGGAACATATGAATGAAATGAATTCGTTTATTGCTAATAAGAACTAGAAAAGCAAGCAGAAGATTACGTTTAGAGTAAGCGAAAGACGGCCTTGTCGCTAGGTAGCGATCTCTACCAGGCAACCTTATTTAAAATAGCAGGAAAGAAGGCGTGAGTGAGCAATAAAAAATAAGGCAATTAAGAACTAAGGATAACAAAATAAAAATGTGATTTTGTACATATACTTGCTAATATGATTTAGACTTTTTCTAGAATATATTTATGTATTATTTGGAATTTAGACTTTATAAGGTAATTTTCTCGTTTTTTAAAATTTCTCTCTCTCATTTATAGTATTCCCATAGTCCTGTGATTAACGCTTTCAACTAAAAATTTAAGTCCAAATATTTGAAGCACCACACGATACAGTCTCTCACAAATAAATGACCACTAATTGTATTCGATTACAATAATGAACGCCGCTAAAACATTATTTTACGCCGTATGTACCGTATCTGATTATTTCTAAACAACGGTTAATATCTAGAAATGCATTAAATACTCTTATCTAACCTATAAGCAGTCGAGTTTCTCCAAGTCCAGCTGGTTAGTGCCTCTATGGGACTGTTTACCATCAATTTGCATTTACCTAACGTTAATTTTAAAATTACCCTTAAATTGGTTGCTCACGAACGACTTTAATATATTTTATACGATGCGATTGGATGTAGATCTGAATTAGACAAGTTAAAGTGTTTATTTTTAGTTTAAAATTATCCATTACAATGTAGATACGTAATTGTATCGTCCCATTATACATGTGTATTTTTTTATCTTGGGCTACTGTGCTTGCGTGTAGAAATTTTTAACTTTTTTTAACCTTTGAATAAGTTTTCATTAATAGTTTGTGTACTTCATTTCGGACTTAAAATTCAAGTGGTGAAAATAGGTTACACTTGAGACTAAATTACAACCCGTTTTTAATAAATCATTAAAGAGTCCTTTATGATTTAACTAACGATATAAAGAAATCAGTGCCGAAACATTCAGCTTTCTTATCATTCAAAAAAATCGCAATCGTATAGCCAGCCTAAACAAAAATTAGCAAACTCCTGGTCACCGAACTAATCGTTTATAGCTGACCTAACGGTCCCCTTGGATGCGTGTAGCTAATTATTACCATCCCATTGATACTACTACTGCCGCGTGATGGTTAACATCCACATTAAAATGGAAATCGTGAGGTTAAATTTTATTTCCATCATAAAATAATTTTATCATTCCGTACCCAATGATGTTAGTTCAACTCACTGCATATGCAATTATTTTGATACAACTCTTCAATATTAATAAAATGGATGATGGAGTAAATGTAATGTTTGATAGGCTTCTCTCTCTCTCTTCAGCCTTTCTCCGTCCACTGTTGGACATAGGCCTCTCCTAAGATATGCTTAGAAATATCCTATCCTACTAATATTATAAATGCGAAAGTTTGTAAGGATGTGCGTGTGTTTGTTGCTCTTTCACGCAAAAACTACTGAACAGATTGCAATGAAATTTGGTACGTAGACAGCTGGATAAGTGGAATAACATATAGGCTACTTTTTATCCCGATATTTTTACGACTTACGCGGGTGAAACCGCGGGGCGCAGCTAGTAGATTAAAAAATGCGAAAGAGTTTGTTTGTTTTACTGTCTATCACGTCGCAGCGAAGTGATGTGATGTGAATTTTGTGTCTATAGATAATTAAAGGCTAGAGAGGGATATTTACCGCGTTGGAATATCTTATTCCCATTGGAAATTCCGCGTTCGGATAGCTACTTGATTATATTTTATTAAGAAATAATGGGAATGAACGTTTACGAAATGTAAGACATAAAATACAAAACAAATTATTTCTTACTCAAAAAATACATACACGTTTTATTAAAAGGTAATGTGTTTTTTTTTTCAAACATAGCAATATATATCAGTATTTATTTACTGCCAACGCAAAGTTAATATACAATAAAGTTATTCTAGGCGAGCGCGAGAACACATAAAGCATCCGCAAACAGATTGTCCAGCTATATATCCAATAAGCACTCAAGATACAACGCCTACAGGCGTTTCGCTAATATTTAGGTTACAACAATAAATCCTCTACGCTGTCTTTACACTTATATGCATTTACAATCTGCGGGGAGCGCATAAACCTATCTCCGGCGTTGTCACGGTATAGACAACGAGCCATGCCATCCCATTCACTGTATACTGAATGGCCGGGTCCCGCTACTCCGAAATTATTGCTCGACTGTCGCATGGGATACGTTACATAATCGTTAATGGTTATTAAGCAAGAGTATCACGACCCAATCATAGAAGATGAATACATTACCGCTCACGTATTCGTCTCATAACTCGTGAGAGCGTATCGCGCAATGTACAACGCGTTTCCCGATACCGCCACGTCCAGGAACGCACCGGTTGCATAATATCGAATGCGGTCGCGTTCCAGTGTCAAATTAGACCATTTCTGGACGCAAAAGCCGTACAATAAATCTGGTTTGTCTTTACGTCTCATTGGCTGTGATTAATAAAGTTTGATATACGCTTATGAAGCGTTTCGATTCGATTTAATTGGTTTCGTTAACGTGTTTTACGCGAAATTTATTTTCACTTTTTCTGCTTCATTATTTCGGCTTTCACCTCGCCTCCCGGCGCGATTGATGTTCGCGAACGTTCTATGTAATCTGTGCAGTATGCGATACGTGCCTTTGACGTTTAAATGCATGCGACTGGAAGTTATTTGGGAGTTAATGTCTCTTGAATATCGACTTTATTTAGACTTTCGGCGGTTTACTCGTATTAATCTTTGCTTGGTCGATAATAATTAGGTATCCGAGAGTTTTGTAATTTAGCATTTTGTATTGTCTGCAAAATTATATGCGTTATTCCACGTGTTGGTTGGAAAATATACATGGTTTTTGCTAAACAGAAAATATTCGAAAAATGTATTATATTTAAAAATCATACTTTAAATCCAGATATTCGAATATTTATAAAAGTAACACTACCTACAAAACGTGTAACATAAAATATCGATATTTGTGACAGATATTAAAATCGATGCATACATAAACAATCGATTTACTCACGTGCAAACGGTTTTTATGTTTGTTTTACTAAACAAGTCCACATATTACCAACACCGGTTCCATATCTATTCTTGGACCACACATAACATTAGCATGGGGTCAAACGCAGTGATAATAGTAAATTATGTGCGATTGAACAGGTCCCGCGAGTTCAGTGGGCTACCATTCAGTTTATGTCCTCGTAAAACTGATAATCTTTTCAATAACATTCTACTGTGAACGCTTCGTACCATCTAATTGTTATATCTTCAATTTAACTTCACACACAACGTCACGACATGCATATTTTCTAACCAGATTTTCTTTTAGCCTATGACAAATTGAGATCGGAAATTTGGAGTTATTGGAAAATTTTATCCCATCGTACGCAGTAGTTCTAAGGAAGATATGTTATCGTTGATTTTTTAAGTGTAAGGGAAGCGCTTAAGTACTATCTCGCCTGCTGGTAACCGTAGATATAGTCTAAGATGGAGCGCGATTCTTTGAATCTAACACAATTATATTATGAACAATGACTTTAACACATACGTTATCGACTCTTTCTCAACAAAGTTATTTTAAAACGCAAATCGAAATCACTGTATAAATTTAATTAAAGCCAAAACGCACTGAATAAAGAAGCAAAAAATTCCACAAAAAACATTCTCGAATTAATTTATGACTCTGAAATATAATCAACATGAGTAGTGACAAATTAAGCTCTTAACTCGTAATTACAGATAATTATTCAAGAGTACTGTTAGCCTTTGCGGTGGGTGACATAATTCTGAATGTGGCAATTTCTTTTGGAGATAGATTTTAACACAAATTTTAACTTTATTTTTTTAACGCTAGATGATATAATTTGTGCTTTTATTACATAGGAGGTTGGTATTATATATATATAATGTATTTTATACGTTTGCTCAGCCTTACATATCTATATATATAAAAGAAAGTGGTATTAGTTACACTATTTATAACTCAAGAACGGATAAACAGATTGGGCTAAAAATGTGTGCAGAGGTAGCTTGGAACCGGGGGAGGGACATAGGATATAAAAAAACATTTTCATCCCGGAAATCAGGAGCATTCATACGGAAACGGGAACATGCGAGGAAAACTCCAAGGTTATCATTGCGACTACGCGGGCAAAGCCGCGGGCGGAAAGCTAGTACTAGATAAAACTAATAAAAAATCTATATGTAGGAAAGTGTTAGTTACGCCACTTGTAACCCAGGAGCGGCTGAATGAATTTAAATGATGTTCGATTTGTTGGATTTGATCATATTTTTACTTTATTACATAAAATAATCGAATAACCCCAAATTGTATCGGTTCATATTCACCATTACTTCATAATATAGCACCTAGAATTTTTAAATAAATAAAGATAATTTTTAAATAACATACAAGAAAATCTAAAACTCGTAGTACTAAATACAAGAGAAGATTCACATACTTTTATAGTCGTACATGTTAACTGAAATAGAAAACGTATATAAATTTAAATGTAATGAGTCGTAATGTTGTCGCAATTTGCTCACTAATAAGTTAATTACACGCAATTATTTATTACGATTATAAATATAATGTGTTTGGAACTAATTACGGTTTTCATAATGAGTTACAGTGCCAGGTAAATGGCTTTTAAAGTAATATATAAACATACTTACGCGACGTTGATATAACCCTCCGTGTTACAATAAATAAGCTCACTTATAGTATTTTCTTGTGTTTGGTTTTACGTGAGTATTATACATTTAAAAATTAAAAACTCGTTCACGGATTTTAAACGTAATTTATTCATTATATTATTACCCCAAAAAGCAGTGGTGGCTCAGTGGTGAGGACCTCGGACTTCAAAATCGATAAGTCGGGGTTCGAGACCCGGCGAGCGCGCAGGAAATAAATTGATTTTTCAATTTATCTGCGCATGTAGATAACATCACCACTGCTTAAACGGTGAAGGAAAACATCGTGAGGAAACCGGCATGTCCAAGAATTAAAAGTTCGACGGCATTGTGACATCTGCCAACCCGCACTTGGCCAGCGTGGTGGCTTATGGCTTGAACCCTCATAGGAGGCCTCTGTCCCAGCAGTGGGAACATATATGGGCTGATGATGATGGTTATTACCCCGACGAACACTATACAGCGAGCGTGGTCACGGGGAGTGTTCGAAACGTCGGGTTTTTAATTCCTAAATCTTGCTTATCTTTGCATTTTTAATAAAACTAACAGAAATTTGTGGTTAGTAGAAGTTTTATGTAGTGCTTTCACTGATCAATTGCTAATAAAATGTATTGATAGAAGAATTAAGCTTACATACCACAATTAATAATGTATTTTCTGAAATTATCTTCATATCAAATTATTTAACAACATCTCTTCTACTTAGATGTACATGTTAACTAAGTTTACACCTAGTTAACAAAATGTATGGTCATTAAGGTAGTATACTATTAAACTAACGATGATAACATTACTAGAAAATAAATGTAAATCCAACCTCCTATAAAAGATTTGAGCAATTTTCAAGCTCGTAAAGTCGCATGGTTGTTGCAACACGGAAATCTTTGGACCTTCAAATAATGAATATGCATGCTTAGAAAGGTTTACCATTTCTGGTAATAAATGTAGGCAATATCCTATTTAGCTGCTACTAAAGGCAAATTCGATTTGCGATGATGATTTACTGGGAAGGAACAAATTAAAGGGACAAGCGGTTAAGGGAATTGAGTCCGTCGAATTGTTTATCAGCCGTAACTGTAAACGTTAGATCGAATATCTTACTAATACTAGTATATGCTTATACTATACTGCGCCCCGCGGTTTCACCCGCGTAAGTCTGTGTTCCGTAGGAATATCGGGTTGAAAAGTTGCCTATTAGTTATACTAGTTGTCCATCTATGTAGGTGCCAAATTTAATTGCAAAGAGAATAAATACACATACACATACATCCATCCTCACAAAGTTCCGCATTTATAATGTTAGTGGGATAGAATAGGATAGGATAAGATAGGATTTGTTTCAAATCGGTTGAGTAGTTAAGAAGTCCATCACGGACACACAAATATAGACACATAAATAATATATATCTAGATTATAAATTCGTTTGGTGATATACTTATTGTTTTCTGCTTGAAATATCACGTACTGGTGAATGATACGCATAAGTTACACATGTCCAAGTATAAGCTGCACATGTTCTTAAGGTTAAAGTTTACATAACCATATAAAGCTAACATAACCGTCAAAGTATAAAACTAAATTCCTCTCTTGTTGCAGCCGGACACAGTCCCGCAAGCCAGCATCGACATGACCACAGTGCTGGAGGTGAGCGAGGCGGACACCGTGACGGGGCACGCGCACAGCTTGGCCGTCACGGCGCCGGAGCGCGTCACGTTCGTGAAAGGGACCTGCCGGGAGGAGGCGAGGTGGTGGGCGGACGTGCTCAGCGTGTACCCGAGGAGTAAGGTGGGTACTGGGTACTAGGGCGGGAGCAAAATGCGAAGCTTTGTGACGAACTCTGGCTATATCTGATTGTGCAATAAAGATCCGAATGAGCATTTCTACATAGACTGTCTGTCTGTAGTTTTTTGTTTCTAAGACGTTTTTTTTTTAATCATCGTAGGGTATTTAATTAGAAAATCCATGATTGATGATGATATTTCTATAAACTGACATTAAAAGATAATCTTTAAAAACGTTAATTTTTACTTCCACTATAAACAGCATTCAATGATTTGCGTTTCAATTAATTACACGCTAATTGCATTAAACGTTAGATAATCAGTGCCAACATTCTCGTAACTCAAGTTACAACATAAATAATTAAAATAACTCATCGGTACAAAACGGAAAATTGCTTCCAGTGCAGGCCGAGCCTGCAATTTGCGCACGCGCCGCTTTCGCTGACAAACGGCTTATTAACCGGCACTCAGCCACTTAGACGTTGGAAGACCATATTTTGGACTTCCTTGGATCCGATATTTCCCATAAATTGTTCACGAGCCAATGATTACGCGTTTCGAGATTGAAAGTCACCTCTCAGCCAGATATTACTCGTCAGAATTTATCGCTTCCGGAGCAATGATATTTAATTTCCATAAAAACTTAACCTTGTATATAGCAACACAACGCAATTGGGAATACTTTCGCTGGAAAACAATGATGAACGTATATAAAGCCATACTCACACATAAAAATAAATGCATGTATTAATGTATCGCTGAAAGCTTAAATAAATGAACCCATTAAAGAAAAGTTTTCCTTAAAAATCCGGTTGCGAGATTTTCGTGTTGACTCACCAATCACAGTTTGTCAATTCAGAGAACAATTTCATTGAAATCGTACAATTTTTGGGTCATAAATTCTTTCATGTTATTAATATAACTAGATATTTAAAAATAACGTCATTCGTTCTGCGACACCGTGGATATAAGTTTAGAAACGACAATTTCGTCTACTTAATTAGTATTATTATTTTATTGAAGCCAATTATAAAAGGACACGCGTTCAATATATTTTTAGACAAGGTCAGAAATGTAAAAACACATACTAAATATGTATCATAATTGGCTCATCTTAAAGCACCTGCCTGCAATGTATTATAAAATTAAATAAGCTACAGTAACAAGTTTAATATCTAACTTGAAGAATACTCAAGTATTATTAATAATATCATAAAAGTAACAAATAATATAATTGAAAGGAAAGAATTAAATTATTTACACAAAACAGCTACAATTAAACTTAAAGAAAAAAACTTCAAACATATTGAAGGATACTGTTGTAAAGAAGACACCTGCCCGCAACAATGCGCATAGCATCCATTAAATCGATACTTATGCCAAATTTATCGATTTATCCAATCTCTTTAACAACAGGACAATCTAATAAACGTAGTCCAATATTTATATTTTTCTCAATTATGCTATATAGAAGCTCAGTTAATTTGAATTCTCATTACTCAATTTATTATCGTTTAACATCAAAGCATTTGCCTCAAACGACGACCTCATTTCATCGTACTGGTAATGCGCCAATTGCTTCTACGTAATTCTTAATTCTATTGACATTTCCAACTCTATACATCTCTTACATATTCCGATGTAATGTATAATGATACCATGTAATTTTATTGATTCATTAACATAATTAACGGAAACATAATCCGTTTTCATCAAATTGATCATTATTGTTAGAAAATTGTGGTATTTACGAGTTCATCTTATTTTTATTGAAGGTGATCAGTTCATTTATTAATGATCCATTAATGCAATTTGCTTCATCAATTGCTCTTTAATTGGGTTTTATTAATTGTTATTATAGTTGTAGCACGCGATATATAGCCCTCTGAATTTTATGTTTGTTTTACTTTTTACCATATCTATTTTTTTATTAATGTTAACGTTAATGAAACTTTTTGACACTTAGCAGCTTTGAGATCAGACTGTTAGCAAAATTTAACAAAATAGTCCGCCACATAAAGGTTTTGTATTCATATGCCCTACGTCCTATCCTTGTGAGGATAGATGTATGTGTGTGTGTGTGTGTGTGTGTTTGTTTGTTACTCTTTCATGCAAAAACTACTGAACCGATTGCAATGTAATTTGGTACGGAGGTAGCTGAACAACTGGAATAATACATAGGCAATTTTTTATCACGATATTCCTATAGGATACAGACTTACGCGGGTGTAACCGTGGGGCGCAGCCAATAGAATGTATTTTACTTAAAGAAATTTGAATTATATTTACGTATTTAGCACCAATTGCGTGTTGTAATTAAATGGTCATTCTAAAATATCGGAATAACATCTCGCCAACAAGAATGTTTTACTAACAAATCAAAATAGATTATAGAAAAATTTTTTTATTCAAAACATTGTTTGTCTACCAATGAGGTCAGCAAACGTCCCCAAAACCGTTCTAGAGGATTCCAAGAAAAAATCCTTTATTAACGACCTAAATATATATGTTCGTTACTGTTTGGCCGGTCTAGTTGTTTGTGCTAGATACAAATAATAGCTAGACGCAATTAGCTCAGGATCGTCTTACATCTGACTCACACGACCTAGAACCTTCGTTTATTTATGCAGTAGTATGTTCACTCATAGATAAAGAATTTGAGAAAGAACCAATAACCACAGAACGAAATTTAAGTTAAAGGGACAAACGTTTTAAAATTGCTATAATTTTAACGTTGCCAAATCAGTCTTCGCATCACCATCATCAGCCCATATATGTTCCCACTGCTGGGACACAGGCCTCCTATGAGGGTTCAGGCCATAATCCACCACGCTGGCCAAGTGCGGGTTGGTAGATGTCACATGTTGTTGAACTTTTTTGATTCTTGGTCATGCCGGTTTCCTCACGATGTTTGCCTTCACCGTTTCGAGCAGTGGTGATGTTATCTATATGATAATAAATAAATGTGGACAAGTGCAACTCAGTTCTCACATTCATAAACCAAACGATTTGACAGAAATCCGAAACGACCGCAGACCCACAATCGTCGGACTCAAAATCGTATCCTTGATATTAATATTTTACGTCTAGCCATTAGGAACCATTTGTGAAACAGACAGTAACCAGACTTCAATATTGTGAAACAGTACTACGAGATTTTACCAACTTCTATAATCAAAATGCTAAGGACATATGCGAAATCGTACTTAAATCCATTGCAACTTCTACATGTCTACCCTCAAATTAATTATGAGGCACTGAAAAAGATAATTGCCCTCTCAGCATGCAGTTAATTGGATGAAATCGCAGATAATCAATACAAATAGCTAATTAAAGTCATTGGAAGATAATTGATACATAGAAAACGGTAGCGGACATAACGTGTCATCTGTACATGGACTCGAGGAAGTTGACGAGAAACTGCGGTTAATCAACTCAACCAAATTTAGTTGTAATCAATGAATAAATTCAGATACTGTAATTAATTGGTGGGACTGATAGAAATGAACCCTTCTATGGTAACATCTTAATTAACCTATTTAGATGATCTAATCGGAGTGCTTATAATCACGTGCGAATGCTTAGAGATATCTCGAAAGTATGTCTGTATATTTTTCTTGTAAGATTAGATATTAGAATGACCAAATAAGTGAACTTGTCTGCTGGGACTACCACACCCATACATCAGCGTTTTAAATCAAAGTACGATTATTCATTCCTTGACTTAATCCCGCATCTACAAAATTTCAGCATTATAACAAATTTCTCATGCTACGTGTGGCAGATAATACATATTCTTCTTTAATATGATTTAAAACAGATAAAACGCATCCAAGGTACATCAGGCCTAAACATGTTGGCATTTTAATAAGTTTTGTACATTTGTTTTTGAACGCAACCACAGATAATTCGTATATCGTTCTCCATTCGAATTTGGAATCTTGTAGTTTTTTTATCCTTTTCTAACTCATAATGGGTTATTCACCTCTCACAGAAAATTTAGGCGCCAGCGTTACAAGCCGGGCCGGCCGGCGGTGCTTTATCAATTAATTTTATTATCCGAATGGACTGTGAATCATATACGTCGGTTTTAATTCTAATCTATATTCATATGGAATTAATTTCAAGAAAATTTACTGAATAAATCCGTGCAGGCATCTTTATGGTAGTCAAAAGTTCCGACGTAAAATTTTTGTTATTGGATTACTTGATGAAAATGAAGTTTAATATATTCCAAAGTAATTTTGAATCTTATTTGATACGGAACAGTACTAGATGTTGATCATATATTGAAATAAGTAGCTTTGTCTCGTGGCTTTCCTTTTATTTTAACCTGAATAATAATTATCTAACCTAATTATCATTCCAGTTCATAAATGCCCTCTACACCAAATTTCATCAAATTATTTTTTAGCCACTATACAATATACAGCGAAAATTTCGCTGACCTAGCACCTCTATTATAGGCACATAAACAAAGCTTTTTGGAATTTACGCGTTCCTGCCAACAACTGTTCAGTAACGGATGAAAGCAGTTTAAAAAATCTAAAAACCATAGATATCTATCACCGTTTACTACCAATTATTCCATTACGAAGTATCGTCTACATCTCGCACTGAGGTCTGCTTTCGACCAATTAACTATGATTTCTAGCGTTTCAATACATCCGACTAGAAAATGCCGGCTTTTTATACATAGACATAAATGTAATGATCGCTTAATTGATTTATTACTGACAGCGTGCTGAGTTCACATTTATAAATCAGATTTTGCTGGACGGAAAAAATAAGGATGTTGCTGTGATTCTTTATACAAATATGGATGATAACGCCCATAAATATAATGAACGGAATGAATGCGATATGTCTAGACTTACTATTTATTTAAATTACTCATTATTTTTCCTTTATAGGGCCGACACAAACGAAATGCGACATTTCCTGGCGGTCAAACAGCGAGCCTGCTGCAGTCTTCTACCACAAGAAGTGAGTTCTAATGTTCATGTAATTCTATTAATAAAAACTATGTATATTCTTTGTACGAGAATTAGGTTCTTCATTAAAATAGCAATAAGTATTCTTAACATAAATTAAGATTGGTATTTTTAATAATGTCGTTGTCATCTTGCCATTCTAAATTCACATCCTCTGTATTACCAGCGATCCCCAACAACATCCGAACAAATCTGTTTACCTTCCATTAAGATTCTGCTATTTCAGAGTACTCAGCAGACGCGTCAACACTCCGGGATGCAGCGGAGGCCCGGCCTCGGTATTGTGGGGGCACGACCACTTGGCCAGGCCCGAGGGTCCAGCCGCCACAGCCTGAGATACCCAGCCTGGCTTCACCTACCAATATTGACACCAAAGGTAAGATTAATTTAGAAGGATATTTACAATTACCACGAAACCCTTGGCAGGACCAGTTTGCTGATTAAGTTAAAAGTAAGATGACATATATTAAAGCGTTTCATTACAGTTTCTTCTAGAATCTTATGGTCCGACAGTTAAAAATAACATCAAAACACTACAGTACATTTCTCCGGGTTTTCAGTTTTTATTTACCCACTCTTGGATCATTATCATGCTCATATAATTTTCTATCAAGACACTATGGTATTGCTAATTAACACTCGATAACGAAAAGCAGATCCGTCTCAAATCCTCGAATAGTTTTCGTACATCAATTAAATATGCGCGCATTAATTCCGTTCGACGGTTATTTGCATATAAATCCACGTCCTTGATAACCCGTGGTAGCTTTTCATTGAGGCGGGCGCTCCCAGCTGACGTCAGCCGAACGTGCATGCATCAGATACAGGCTTTAGCAATAGACATTGGGACTCCGTACGTTTAAACGCTCCCATTCGTGATGGTAAATGTCGTAGACCAAGTTCCCTGTGTGTGAACGGTGCCGTGTAGATACTTTATTACACAAATTCAATATTCAAACACGGAAGTGCAAATTAAATTTGTTTTAGAAGCATCAGAATTGTAATCATCCATTCTAATATATACATATTCATCCAGTATATTAATTATAATGCCACTTCTAGAAAATATATTTTGGCACGCCCAAACTATGCTAATATTAAAGCATATTTTGGTAATAAATAGCGACGTATTTATTGCTTGACAGAATTTCGTCCAGATCCATTTATATATTGCATATTCCATGCGTAAAGATGTGTGTTGTCCCTGAAAATAAATACCTTCCCACTTTATGGTGCCCATGGAGATTTGAATTTCAAATTTTGTCCCATAATTTTATAATTGCGAGTCTTATTAGCGCGACCCAAATTATTGAACAACGTCCCACAGCTGCATTGCAAATTAAACGTGTGTTTACTGTAATGCTCAATGAATAATTAGACAATTCTGTGAATTTATTGAGAAACTAGTTAAACCCGCGGCGGCGGTTGTGCATTGATCGTTGTCCTCTTGCCGTTTATTTTTGTTTATTATGTAAATTATTGTGCGTTTTGTATGTATCAGCATTACTTGTATACATTTAATTAGATCTTTTCCTTGATTTTGATACCTCTATATACTCTAATATTGGCATTGAAATTATAATAATAAAATGAATATTAAATGAATGTCATGTGATAAATCGAAACTGTTCTTTAAACAATATCAAGCAGTTTGAAGCTTATTGAAAATTGCATCATAAGTAACACCATTGTAACACTTCACGGATTTATCGTTATGAGTTGTTGCTATAAAATTTCAAATATAAATTCAATTCCGTGCAATGTATTAGGTAACTGCAATATGCGGCCATTATTGCGGTACTTTTTCCAACACGCATAAATATCTATGATGCGCATACACCGCGTATTTATTACCACAACGACCGACAAAAACAGTTTAACGCGCGCAATGTATGCCGTATTCACATGCCTTATCGATAATGGTGTCGATTAATCTAACATATTAGGATTATTTTTGTCCCTCTTCCTCCCGGTGTCTATGGTATGTCCTGTCTCCGTCGCCCAGTGTGAGATCTCACCTGGGTCATAAATCGTCGCGGGTGACAACGGGTTAAGTCCTAATTAGAAGCCGTTAGCGGCTAGCAGTTGTGAGCAGTGAGTTACGAGTTAATAGTTACGATGTCTTGCGTGCTGCGCTAGGTGTGAAAGTCCTAAGGCATAACATCCTTTACTATCGATATTATAAATGTGAAAGTATTTGTGTTAATTACATAGCACTGGAAAGCAGTGG
>NC_052121.1:1199327-1217937 GCF_012273895.1 Zerene cesonia | reverse complement strand
TATTTAAAAACTACACTAAGATTTAATTTACGTACATCGAACATAGAGTTACTCGTATCCTATTCAGTTCCCTGGAGATTAAGAATGATCCTCAAATATGGGTTCAAAAATTATGACGATGGTATAATATTCCATATAAAAACCAGATTAAACTATGCTCAAAACTGGCCAACACCGCGGCTGCCTTCAATTCGCACCACATGTATCCCACTCCAGACCATCGCGTCAATTATACCGCACCGTTAGTGCCAGGATCAATTGATTATAATTATTCACGTTCTGTATGCACTTGTCTTGATTTATATGCATATATCCGTCATTACCCCGTACCGTGTTATTCAGGATTGCAATTTGCATTTTTAAAGGTCCTGCGAGTTTCTTGCTTTACTCCGAAGTTTATTTGATTTGATAAATATAGATAATGCTTTATTATTCATCATATTTATGATGAAATTGTGTGTTTAACGAGATATATTTTGGGATATAGTTAAAGACAGAGAGGAATGGAAATTTTTTTTGAATTTTTTTTTAATATCAATCGACCCGGTGTTCTCGTCTGTACACCGTACAACATTTTTTTCGACACGTTTTTCGTGTTTTTCTAAGTTTCTAAACCTTCCCTGGACTGTTATGAATATTATCAAAATCAGTTCTGCCGTTCATGAGTTATAGCGAGACAAATGAACAGCGACATCGCAATTATATAGTCCTCTTTTAAGTTTTCCACATGACCTAGTACTGTTTTTATTGATGAATATTGTTTAAGTTGAGTTGAATTCGAGTTTCACGACTCACAATATGTCTCTAAAACCCGAGTCCTTCAGGGCCGAATTTATCCAAATACCTACACTTGCCAAGTAACCAGTTACTAATGTCTAAATATGCAGCCTCTATATATCAGGGTACTAGAGCACACAGATAATGAATTATTAATTGAAAACGAACCCGACCCAGTTAGAATGACATTATCTTGTTTCCGATATCGTGGACAAGTTGTCCGGACTCCGGGCCGACTTGCAGACGGTCATTTCCTCAATTACAATACAACATTTGTGTTTTTTGGTGCATTAGCATTTATTCTTTAACTTTGTAGGATATTTTGCCCAATCTACAGCTAAAATACTGAATATCTTAGGTTTTTTAATCATCTTCTTATATTTGTAATGAATCACAAGCAAGGCTTCCCGCGTCAGTCCTTTTGTATGTATGCTTAGATCTTTAAAACTACATCACGGATTTTGAGGGATTTTTTTTAAATAGATAGAGTGATTCAAAAAGGCTTATATGTATAACATCTCTTAAACTACTCAGAATTTAAAGCGTACGAAGCCGCGGGCAAAAGCTAAGCTAAGCTAAGCTAAGCTGCTTAATATTTCATAAGTTAATCGCTAGAAATGTTTTGCAAAGAAGACAAGCTTCATTATTTCTGCTAAAGCATCCACATTTGTATCTTATATGTGTATCTTTATATTATTATTTGATTCAACATTAAATGGAATATAATAGACAATATATCTACGTGCAAGATTATCTTTATTAACTTCGCCTACTAAAGGCATGCGTACGCGCACCTGGCCGATCCTAATTACTGATCTAACGGCGTTAGGGTTAACCTTTAATTACAGATTACAAATCAACGTTCGTACTATGGAATTGCTTGCTCACATGGCTTCGAATGTCATAAAGTATATTTCAGTTCAGTAGAACTTATCGAATAATGTGAAATGGGAGTTATTACTTTAAAACTGACGTTTCTAAAAACGAAGGAGCTTTTCTATTCGACTTTCTCTTTTTACTCAATAACTACTCTAAGTATTTAACCGATTGACGTGATTCTTTAATTCTTCTTTTGTTTAAAAGAAACTGTTACCATATCCTCTTCCTTCCCCTTCCCAATCCTTTCCTTTATTCCTCTTGCCAATACTTCTTAATGCCTTCCCGAAGAAGCGCATAATGTTTGTGGGTGCTGGTAGCGCTTACCATCAGGCGTCCCACTAGCTCCATTGCCGACTGTGACTTAAAAAAAAAACCATTTGATCCTCGTTCTGTTTCTGAAGTGGATACGCTGTCCCCAGGAATATTGTTGACTTTTTATGTAGAAAAGAATCATTATGGTGTTCTGATATGTAAGTTTTTTTTTTATAAGGAATCATCCTGGACAGAAAGATATATATTCTCTAATTAATTAATATTAGATGTAGTAATTATGTCATTATCTATGCTATAAGTATGAGACCTACGTACGTGATGGAATTGTGGATGGAGATGAGATTCTCTCAGCGAAAGGCAAGCATTCTCAATTAGTCTATATTCAATGGGGCTGACATAAACAGTAGTTTAAAAGCCCTCTAAATAAATGATTTAAAAAAAATATTAGTCTATATGACTGACAGGCTCTTGAAAGTTTGTATTTACTTCAGTTGTGCGAATGAGGAGTGGGTATTTATTTATTTATTTATACTTTATTGCACACTTACAAAATATAAAACCGAGATTAATTTAACAAAAGCAACTTAAAACTACTATGCAGATGGCGGCTCTTATGGCTAAAAGCCATCTCTACCAGGCAACCGTCGGGTAAAGGACAAAATATTTTATAGCGAAACGCACATAGGCAGGCAGTCTATTGGAAAATTAATAAACAAAAATTAGAAATTAACAATAATAAAAAAGTACCCCTAACACAAAAGAAGAAAAGTAAGGAATTCATAATCAGTAGAGATGTAAGTCCTCTACAATTATAGTTTAGTGGCCGTGGAGCTCCTTTCCTTTCTCTATGCGTTTATGCCTGTTATTTATTAAAATGCTACCGTATTTATTTACAATTGAACTGCATTTAAAATGACGAACGAATCGAGAAACCGTAGTATCAACGTTACTTGCAATATTATACGTGATACACGGAATGCAATTGTTTCGTCGATAATGTCGGTACTGAACTATGAATAATGCCGTGGGTTTAATTAAAGGCTTGCCACGTCTTTTTCCTCACAATAATATTTCGTATTACATTGCGTAATGTTTTGAAAATTGATTATAGTTTGCAATGTTGCGTCAATGTACTGAATTGCATTGGTTCTATCAAACCGTCTGTTGGTGTATCGGTTGGATGATACCATAGTATCAATGGTACTAGGTTCAATAATGCTGGATGTTATGGTATTCCCATATAATCCATAGAATTGTATGTGGCGTCGAGCACACTTTGGCACGAATTGGCCTGCTCGCACCGGGGAAGATACCCGAGATCCGTTTTCTTTCCTCACCCTTCCCATTCTATTCCTAGTCTATTCCTTCTTTCGAGTCGATCGAAGGATCGATTCTTCCCTTGCACCATAAAAGCAGGCAATGCATTCGCAGAGGCACTACCTCTGCCAATGTTCATGGGCGGTGGTGATTGCTTACCACCAGACGAACCACTAGTTCAGTTGCCCGCTATGACAGAAAAAACAATCTACCTACATAAACCTAAATAAATATAACATATATTATATGTAACAATTAAACACCATTCGTTACCTCTCAAAGTCAAACACAACTACATATTATATAACCTGATGAATCATATAAAGAAACGTTACCATATAAAGGAGTCGACACATTCAAACGCAGCCGTCCAGACGAATTCGTTTTGACAATATGCACTCGCTTCGATTGTTTAAAAACTTTCACGCACTTTTTATATCGCAAAGTGAGCAATTTGAAACATAAATACTTGAAAGAAACCGCCTCGATACAACGAGGTGACGCGTGCGGGTGCATTTCACTTTCATTTCTAGTGTGAGAGCTGCTGATAGATCGAAAGCTTCGCTTTGATATCTTATAGCATGGATTTTCTTCGGTAGAGATGATTAAAAAATTTATATTTTTCTTTACGCTATTTTTTTCATCTTAATAAGTGGAATGATATATTATAATATTAAAACACATATACATTAAAGGAATTATACTGAAGATTTATGTGATCATCCGCGAATTATGATGTTGATGAATCCACTGATCCTGATAATCGCAAATCAAGCACTAATACACAGTCACACAACATAAACTGTATACCTATTATTTTCACTTAAACATCATGTAAAAAATCATTCACCATCTCTTGGTCTAGGCGCGTGCGGCAGTGCGTGACGATTGTGACAGATCTGTAAGATCTCGCCGGACTTTACGACGGAACATTTCGCGCCGTATAAAGTGCCTTAATGTCATCATTGTTAAGAGAAAAAATTACAACTTCTGATGCCCTTGCTTCTTCAGTTTAATTTATAAGAAAATAACACTAATTATAATTATGTACAAATAAAGATGGTTCATTAGTTACTGTCCCAGTTTCGCCTCCATTATCCAGGTGGATAACAAAAATCCAATGGATATAATTAATTCCAATAGGCACAACGAATATATAATAACGCTTATACATACATACAAATAAATTATATTATATTCTTTTACCCACCATCTACCTACATAATATAATTGATATTTTTTTAACAAAAATCCGAAACAAAATGAACATAGCAAAAAAAAAAGGTGTGTTTGCGATTCACACACGATAGAAGTGAAACTTCAGTAAATCGACAAAAGAATGAGATGAGTATATATAAAATATAAAATAGTACGTATATTTCTGTCTCATTCGTTGCCAGCTTCATTCTACACATTTTTGTATTTCTGTCTCATACCTGTCGTTTTTCTGTTGCATCAGGTTTGAAATCACAACGATTCTAAAGAAGTTTCACTTCAAAAAGAATCGTAAAAATCTATTCACCCCGTAAAAAGTTACAAGGTTGCAAATACAAAAATTATAACCAACATATACGCTTAAATATAAACATACAAAAACCATATTAAATAAGTTCCTTACAAACAGTTATACCATACCTATAACCGTGTGTAACATTCCTTAGCGCTTTCTCCACAATTATTATTCTGATTGAGACGTTAGGACAAAAATGGCCCATGGCTAACATCCAAGTATGATATAAAGTTAGACACGCTTGCGAGACGATAGTACGTGTATTCGCTATATGTGAGAATAAAATAAAACGTGGAAGTGGTATTGGGTAACTTTTGAAAATCATTGTTGTTTCTATGGGTTTTATGTAGTATCTAGCTTTCCGCACGCGGCTTCGCCTGCGTAGTTGCGGAGAATATAGACAGTCTCAAGGATTTCCTAGCGTAGGTCCTCGTTACTCGTGGGATTTCTGTGATAAAAACTATCCTACGTCAAATCAAACACAAGAAAATACTATCCTACGTCATTTCTTTACTCCCATACTGTTACCAAATGTCATCCAGATCGGTTCAGCGGTTTGGGCGTGAAGAAGAGACAGAGAGGCAGAGTTACTTTCGCATCTAGAATTTGAATTAGTATTTACAATATTAGTAGGGATGGATAGGTTAACCAACAAATGAAGTGCACTATATACCTAGATTATAAAACAACCTTTAATTATAAAAATTTTTTGCAACTAACACACAATTTACCTCATCACGTTGGATTTGACGAAAAAAAAATTAAAACTGCTTACATTGAAATTCTTTGAATACCTCATAAAAAACAAAGCATACAGCTAGAACTGCGTATGTACCATCACTTTTTTCACCCATAACAGTATTACATCATTGCTGAGAACTTTAACAGCATCTTCAATTACTTACTAATTATCTTCTCGAATCGTGACATTAGTCACTCGTATAGTAAAAAAGAGGTTCTTTAATTCGCCGAAGACGAACTTTTACGCGCCAAATGAGTAATGGATCGAGGTCAACGTCCTGTACGCTGAATAACTATTCGCCATTTAAGTCTGTGGTTACCACAGATTATATATGTGCAAACATGAAACGTAATTTGTAAGTATGTATGGTTCATCAAAATGTTTTCAATATAAGAGAATTGAAATTACATTGCCGTAGAATTAGAGGTCACTGACCTTTGCTAACAAAAGCTCAGAGATGATTTCATTTAAACAGCCCTATAAAAATACGAATCAGAAACCCTTACACAAAAATTTAATATACGGTCACGAGATAAATATTTCCTTTGAGGAAAATCGCCAAGCACCACCACATTCGCATAATAAGTTTTCATTCATACCATCTCGTATTTAACCCGCTCCAGTGGGTGTCAATGATTTACACAAATGTTCCCATTGAAATTTATTAGCCGGCTCTTTTTTTAGCCGTAAATCTACTCTGAATGACGTGTATGACACTACGACACGGTCCTCTTAACGATGCACCCAGTTTTTACATCCATCGGGATAACTTATGAATATTCCGCTAAAGAACTTTAAATGATGTTTCTGCTAAAGCTATTAGTTTGATCTTTCTAAATGTATCGGGTATTGAATACGTATGCAAATTCATTGGAAAAGAAATAGAAAGAAAAGAATACTTTTAACTTCCATCACTGAACGGCTGATTGAAAACGGAATATTGTTTTACCCTATTTTGCCAGAACAAGGGCTTTTGAAACTTAATCGTCATAATATATGGACTATTAAACTAAACTTTGCACTCAAGTTATGTAGTTAAATGCCTTGAATACATGACTTATAAGTCATATCTCACATGATTTCAGAGTGCTATTATAGCACAATGCAATTATATTTTACATTTTATCCTCCATACCTCATCCACTATGATTAAAATGGGTTTCGCCATTATATCCTTACGTCAGCAGTGAGGGGAAAAGTAGAGACCAAAAATATACTGAGATACCTTCTAAATAATTCTAGAATGTGTTTGATTGATCGTAATCGAACGCGGCATTAAAAGAAGTGGGAGAAAAACGGGTGTGAGTTACATACATACATACAAACATACAAGTGAAGCTAATAAAAGCGTGTTAAAGACAGGCATGTTTGGAACAGTAGGCACCTTGCATTGAAAAATTGTGGGCTTTAAATGGTCCACATCCAGTGGCATTCAAAGCTAATAAAGAAACACTTTATATGCAAAATTGTTACAATTCATCGGCTGTACCTATGAATAGCTCGCACCGTAATTATGATTTATGGATCTCATAAATCGCTATAACAGTTGCTCTACTCCTGAATGATGTAATTTTTATACGTCTATTGGTGTAGGTAATCGAATTAACCGAGAATAACAGTTTTATATAACCATAATAATCACAGTTGTAAAAGATTTGTTCATTTCTTCTCAATATATTAATTGAAAAATTAAAGAAAGGGTATATATATTTTTAACTAGCTGAAATACGAAGAAGGCTCTAAATTCATTGCATTTTTTTTTGTTCTTCGATAATTGGATATTTTCAATCGATTGGCGTGATTGTTTTTGTGTTTGATAGGATTTGTGTCATTCGGTTGCGTTTTAGAATCTGGACTGGTAACCCGCAGGTACGTCAGTGGACGATTTTGTTTAATATGTTTGTCAAATTAACTCGTATCATTGGGTAATATGAATCCTACTATCCTACTAATATTATAAATGCGAAAGTTTGTAAGGATGTGTGTGTGTTTGTTGCTCTTTCACGCAAAACTACTGAACCGATTGCAATGAAATTTGGCACGTAGACAGCTGGACAACTCGAATAACATATAGGCAACTTTTTATGCCGATATTCCTACGGGATACGGACTTACGCGGGTGAAGCCGCGGGGGCGCAGCTAGCATATTATATGAGTATGAATATACTAGAATATTCTAAACGATATACAATAAGCACGTACTCCTTTACCTTTTGGTATTATATTTAATAAGGTAGATAATATAATGCTAAAACGGAGTTCGCGTGTCTCCTTAAAGGTTTCGTAGGAGCACTACAATTTCGCATAATGACAGCTTCATTTATATTATTTGATCTTCTGCCTGCCAAGATCGTTTGCCACTCGACTATCGAGGCCAAGACACGCAAGAACCTTATTATATCGATATTTTTATTATAATGAAAGACTACGGAGAATTAACATATTATTTAAGTTTATGTTAATACTGCGAAAAATCTGGTTCATTTCGTCAAAGCAGGGGCTGATGGAATCGGCTTGTAAGTAAGAAAATTTACTAGCAAATATACTAAATACATTTGAAAGGTATCTGCTTCATACATCACGAGGGTGCCCACGACGTCAAGTATAACTTCTTAATACTAGTGCTAACGAATTCTTAGAAAAAGAAACAGTTTATAAAAACCTTTTAGTTAACAAAAATATATTAATGTAAATGTAGGTGTGCTGTGATTATTCGCTGGGCATAAAAAGATTCATATGTAAATCCTAATTAGACATCTCATCTTTATAACATCACGAAAAATTTAGCCGTTTAGTTACAAAGGCGAGCCTTAAGCGTTTCGAGTAAACGCATTTTTATTCCGTGGCAAAGGGCCCATTCAGCCCAATCCCGACGGCCTTCGCACGCGATCGGGTTACCAATTAAAAAAGCAACAATGTCAACATCATAACTACACTGAGATGAAATTATTTAAAGTACACGTCTGCGAGCCCTGCAGGATTTATTGGCAGTCAATTATATACCGAGCAGTGTATATTGAAAATAACAAATGATGCATCTACAAATTGCATCTGTACACAGATAATATATCACTCTTGTTGTCCTTAAAGGTCTGTTTCGTGACTTGTTAAAAATATTTACAATATACGCAGTTTACCCACTTATGCGAAAGATTGCCGGTAGCGATATTTATCGTAGGTTTTTCAAAGTAATACTTAAGAGTCCTGGGAGTGTAATATATGTAAAAAATATAATAAACGCTTTATTTCAGTAATATACATATGTTATATACATAAAATAGACAAAAAAGCGTTAAAATTTTAAAGAATATCCGTGATGCTTTTGTCAACTGTTATGTAGGATTTAATTAATTCCATAATAATATTAGAATCCTTCAACTTCTTTAATTTACTAACATTATGTATAATCAGTTCAAAATATGTATTACAAAGCTATTAGTAATTTAATTATATGTAATGTGTATATATATGATGTATGAATTATGTAATGTTATAATCGAAAACAACGCAGGCAAAAGTGCATTGCCAAACACATAGTTAAATATAAAGGTTTACATTTTAGTTTAATCTTTCCAGTATACACGGACCAACCAGTGTCATCAGCATCCCCTCCAACCCGGGATAAGATCAACGGGGAGGAGAAAGCGCGCTCCCGCAGGAGAGACACCTGGCCTGAACCCACCACCACACCTAGCAATGATGATGGTGAGTGAAGTGTTAACATCTCTTATTAATAGTCTTAAAAATACATATAGACATTGGTTATGCGGAAATAGCTAAAAAACCTATACTTGCGTTTCCGTTTTCCCAACATTAAAATTGAAACAGAGTAAGTAACATGAGCTGGGTTTACTGTTTTTGTAAACCCATGTCATCCCGGGAGAAACCGGGAAATAGCGGCTTGGCATCACGAAACTATTAAAAACGAAAATGTTCCGCCTATTGCTACAAACTCTAACATTTATCAATAGGCTCGTAATTTCATTTCAACGGGTACGTCTTCGGTAGTATAGTGGTCAGTATCCCCGCCTGTCACGCGGGAGACCGGGGTTCGATTCCCCGCCGGAGAGAACTCTTTTAAGAATTTTTTTTTTCTTTTGTGTGTTTTAAGAATATCGATAACATTTGTGTACTCTATTATATCATTTTTACGTATAATGTATATTAAAAAATTTTTTTGATAATATTTCTCCTCTTTATGTAAACAAAATAGAATTAACAATCTTATGAATGTATAAAAGATATTTTATAACAAACTGAAATCAAATATAATAGAAATATGTTTTATGTTTTTAGTAAGTTAGAAATAAGGGAAATTAAAATAAAAAAAAGAGGTCTCTCCGGCGGGGAATCGAACCCCGGTCTCCCGCGTGACAGGCGGGGATACTGACCACTATACTACCGAAGACTTGTCTGAGATAACGAAATTGTTATTCTGCTTGATTTCGTTAAATAAGTTATTGCTTATAAAAAAACTAAACCTATAATAAGAATATTTTTTTTGTTGATAAAATCTTTTCGTAAAATAAGCATTTATTTTATCTGTATAAGTCGGAGACGGAGTTCTGCTATTTTCAATTGGAAATAGCAAAAGCTTAATCTTAAAATTACAACAGTTGCACATAGTAATGACCACCGAGTATAGGGCAAACATAAGTATTTATAAAGGCACAGATTAAATATAGAAAGCGCGAATTTGTAACAACAATTTTTGGTTGATACGTGAATACGTCTATATAAATGCAAAGTGTGGTTGTTTCTTTGTTTGTCTTTCTTTCACATCGTAGCGGAGCGATTTTTTAAATGTAATTTTTTAAATGTTTTTGATTACTGTTTACTCTGAAATTCTCCAGCGAAAAGCTTGTATTAAATACTAGCGGTCCGCCCGGTTTCGCTCGTGGTACATATATAGCCTTCCGCAATAAATGGGCTGACACTGAAAGAATTTTCAAATCGGACACGTAGTTCCTGAGATTAGCGCGTTCAAGCAAAAAAACAAACTTCAGCTTTATAATATTACTCTAGACTGTTCCCTGTATATTGCAGCAAGCGTCCGCTCGCCGCTGCTGCAGCAACAGCATCAGCAGTACGACGAGCAGCTGCGCGACATAGCCGCGTCGTTGACTCGACCGCGGTCGCGCCGAGCACTGCCACCCACGCTCGAGCGACCTACCCGCCTGCCGCCGCCTGATCGACTAGCGGTAAATAATAAATATCACTTATACTTATAAATTATTATTTTTTTTGTGACATTTTGTGAATTTGTTTTTGTATAATTGTTTTAAAAACTGATATTGGGTCCTTGTTACTCTGAAATAAAGAATTTATCTTATATATAAAATTCTCGTGTCACAATGTTAGTCTCCTCCGAAACGGCTTGACCGATTCCTCTGAAATTTGGTAAGCATATTGGGTAGGTCTGAGAATCGGCTAACATCTATTTTTTATACCGATATTTCTACGGGATACGGACTTACGCGGGTGAAACCGCGGGGCGCAGCTAGTTTATTTATAAATATGATATGTGCTGGATGGGACAACTTGATAACTTTGACGCGGGATCATCATTTTAGAGTCTCGCTTCATATGATCTTTTTAATTTACAAGATTTTCTTAATTAAATGATAACATTTTGTTTTGTAAGTATAGAAATATTTGTTCATTTTTTTGTTAAGAGGTTTTAATTATTTTTTATTTAGTTTATATTTGAAATAAAAACAATAACTAAAAACAATAACAATAAATAATAATTTTCAGGCTAGAGGATCTCCAGATGGAGGAGCACCAACCGAAGAAGGTTTAACCAGCTCAGCGAGTGAAGGCAGCGAACCGACGGACGCCGTCGAAGCCGCTGAAAGCGCTGAGGGAGTACGAGTGGAGCTACCAGCCGAAAGACTGCTCCACGCAAGAGCTGGCTGGCTCCAACGACGAGGGCCCTCCGGCTGGTCGAGACACTGGTTCGTGTTACGAGGAGCCGCCCTTCTGTACTTCAGAGATCCTCACGCAGAAAATAGGGGACTCATGGATGGAGTTATAGACTTGAGCGGTGTGGCCAGAGTTGTCGAGCTGCCAACGTCGACTACTACTAATGGATATGCGTTTGAAACAGAGGTGAGCATTGTAAAAGTAGATAAATGTTAACTATAATACTGTATCAAATAATAAGTATTATTGTCGTTCATATCTTTTTTGAATTAAAATTGATTTTATTATTGAATATTTTCAGACTTGGGACGGCAAGCATATAGTTCTATCAGCTGTGACAGCAGGAATCCGAGGCAATTGGGTATCTGCTATACGACGAACGGCTGGCCTGCCGGATACTGGACCGCTATCACTTATATTACGTGAAGATACGGTCGATCAGGCGTCAGAGTCATCCACCTCACCCATTACTCCAGTTACACCAAATGCTTTAAAATCAGCACCTTTCTCATCTGATGAAGAATACAGAACGGCTTCAGAAGGTGGGCGCAGAGACAGCGCAGACTGGGGCGACGTCGCCCCGCAACCACCGCCCTCACCTATCCTCAGTCGTACTCCTATCTCGAAAGTTAAAGAAAAAGTTCGCGCTAGGGGATGTCACACCGCACCCCTCAAAAGTGATAACAGATGTGAGAGGGATGAAATTGACGCTACCAAAGAAAACGAACGCCCGACAGATAATATAGTGGAGGATAACGAGAAACCAAATGAACCAAGAAAACGTAGCTATATTTCGACGATAGATAAACAATCTATCGAAATCGACGATCTGCGAAAGCAGTTGAAACTAGCGCTAAGCGACGTCAACGCCGCCGAATCTGAATTAGCGCGATTGAGGAAGCTAAAATCTGAGGCGACGTTGAGAGAGAAAAAGATGGAAGATCTGGTTATAACACTACAGAAAAAGGAAGAAGAACTATCGGCGAGAACGAAAGAGGCTGAAAATTTAGATGCTATCAAGCAGCTGTATAATCAAGATAAAAACATGTGGGAGACAAAATTAACGGAAACTCAAAACTTTTTAAAAGAGTCAACGGAGCACTGTGAACTTTTAACAAGGCAACTTACATCTGCCCAAGAAAATGTTAAACAGCTTCAAAGAGAATTGAGTGAATTAAATGATAAATTAATGAAGAGCGTCAAAGAAAACGATACTTTGTATGCAAGAATTCGAGAACTTGAAAGCAAAGTTATTGCTGAATCTCCAACGAAGGAGAAAAGAAAAAGCGTTGGTTCACTGAGTGAATTGAGTAACATAAACGAAAATTTAAATTTAGAGTCCTTAGAGAAGAACAGACTGATCGAAGAATATGTAGAATTACGAAGTAGGTTTATAAAGGCGATACAAGAAATAAAAACGATGAAGAAAGAACTTCGTGAATCGCATAATATGTACGATGAACTAGAAATTACAAATATGAAATTAATAAATGAAATGAAATTAAGAGAACAATGCAGTAGGTCTGAGATTGACTTAATGGCTGCTAGAATTTTGGATTTGACGCAGAAATTAACCGCATCGGACAAGCAAGTGCGTACATTAAAACATAAAATACAAAAGACTGAGTCTAGGGAAAAAAGACGCAGCTTATCGTTAAAGGGAAGAGAATCGTTTACATTAGGTAAAGAAGTAGAGGAAAAACTTACCGAACTTGAAAATAAAATAACTCTCTTGGAGACAGGTGAAACTGTACCAACGATAAATTCACCGTCCAAAAGTGCTTCACCTGCCAAAGAAAAAGTAACTAAAACTGATGGTGTTACAGACGAGAAAAAAATGAAGCGACTCGCTGCTCGTCTCAGAAGAAAGTCGTTGGATAGTGCAACTAGTTCTGAACCTATGAAAATGCTTGTTAGATTAAGTTCACTAGAAACCAAAGTAGCTTCTGTTCTTGAAAATCGTAGAGATTTAACGAACTCGTGTGAATCTCTCAGTCAAGCGACAATATCAGCTGAAAGCCCTGTGTTTAATGAAAGTCAAGAGAATTCAATAGGTACTCAATCTCAGCGGCATCTTCTTGACAGATTACAAAGTCTCGAAAGTGTCGTGATACATTCAAGAAATAAAGTTAACGAGTGCCTCTGTCAAATGAGCGCAATGCGAGCCGCTAAGTCTCGAAGATCACCGTCACCCAGTCTCGAAAAGAAATACAGTTTGAAGTCAATGGAAAAATGCTTGTCCGACGTCAGTAAAAAACTACAGGAATGCTTCGACCGGTGTGTGATAGATTCTAATGAACAGAATGCAATCGAAGAAGTTGACGACAGCATAGCGCAGGTCGTCTTGCAATTAGAAGAACAGCTGAGAACCAAACTTTTGGAAATATCGAAGCGAAAGGCGGCACTGTATGAAGCCGGCGAGCTCACTCAGAGGAAAAGCTTAGAAATTCTCGCAGAGAAACTGGCCTACGAAGCCGTCGTAGTGGGCAGAATACAGGAGGCCCTCGAATCTTCCAACGGTAGCAGATTCTTCGCTAGATTAATTAAGTCTGAAATAACGGAAACTAGTCAGTTAATCGATAATCTTAAGCGTAAGTTGAACGGAGAGAGCGGGAAGGTTTTCGACGCGACGAAGAGCTCCCTCGACTATCTCGCAAAGATACTGTCTCGAAAGATAGACGTCATGAACGGAGCGCGGAGCGACGACAACAGGCGATCGCAGCTCATCGTTCACGGCGCAGACCTCGAAGCGTTGAAGGCGTCACAAACGGAGGTCGCCGAGGCCGTCGAAAAGTACAAAACGGAGAAACTGATCGAGCTGTGTTCCGCGCTCGCCTGCGAGACGCTGGCCGTCGCGTCCCCCGGCGACGGCGACTTCGAGCAGCATCGCGCCAACACCGAGGCGGCGCGCGTGCGCGAGGCGTGGGCGGCCGCGCGCGACGCGCTCGGCGCCGAGCTCGTGCAGGCCGAGGTGGCGCGCGCGCTGGCCCGCGCCGCGCAGCTGTGCGAGCGCCGCCTCGACCGCTCGCGCGCCGCGCGCCTCACGCTCAGCGCGCAGGACCGCGCCGACCTCGAGCTGTGGTGGCAGGCGGCGCACGACCACCTGCGCTGCGAGATGGACGCCGCCGTGCGCGACATCGCCGCGCGCTACCGCGAGTGCCTCGCCGCCGGCCGCCGCGAGGGCTCGCCCGGGCTCGACAGCCGCGCGCTGCTGCAGCAGCTGGCCGACGTGCTCGCGCAGAAGGCGCTCGTGGACGCTCGCGTGGCCGTCGTCGAGGGCACGTACCGCGCCGCCGAGCCGCGCGCCGCCGCGCCGCGCGACGCGGACGCCGTCTCCTCGCTGGAAGCCGACCCCGCCGCCGAGGCGGAGTTCGTCTACCTCTTCCAGCGCTTCTCGAACGAGTGCCGAGCGCTCTTCTCCAGTGACTGTTCAGGCAACAGTGAAGACTCGACGAAGATCGGCGAGAGTCTCGAGCGGGTGGAGGCGGCGGTGGCGGAGGTGCAGCGGCGGCTCGCGGGCGAGGCGGGCGAGGCGGGCGAGGCGAGCGAGGCGGAGGAGGGCGGCGCGCGGGCGGCGGAGCCGGTGGAGCGCATCGAGGCGCTGCGGCGGCGCGTGGAGGCGCTGCAGGCGCTGGCGCCGTGCCCGCACTGCCGGCGCCTGCAGGACGCGCTGGACCGGCTGACGGCGGAGCGCGCGCGCGGCGAGTGCGCGCTGGCGCAGCAGGCGGGCGCGCTGGCGGCGGCGCGGCGCGCGCGCGCGCAGCTGCAGGCGCAGCACGAGCGCGAGCGCGCGGCGCTGCGGGAGCGCGCGCGCACGCTGCAGCGCCGCCTCGCCGCGCTCGACTCCGAGTACTCGGCGCAGCTGGAGAGCTTGCGCGCCGCTTATCAGGTGAGCGGTTATGTTATAAACTTATAAATATAAAAATTGTATTTCATTAAATACCAGGCTTTACAATCGCGTATATATTGAAGCGTGGTTCATGATCAAGTCTTTATTGTAAAATATGATGTATAGAGTATAATTTCAATTTTCAACCTTACACCCCTTATATAAATATAGATTGAAGTTTAAATACTACACTACGTTGTTGGGAACATTAAAAAAATAAACTTTAAAATAAATAAAAATGAGACAAACCCAACTGCCGCGCAGAGCGCGGTGTCGGCGGACACGCACGGCGACGGGCTGCGCGCGCGCTACCAGCAGGAGATCGAGCAGCTGCGCGCGCTCTGCGAGAAGGGGCTCATGGCCATGGAGAGCTCGCACCGCCGCATCGTGCGCGAGATGGAGGACAAGCACCGCGCCGAGCGGGAGCAGCTCAGGTAGCCAGCACTCTGATCGTAACCCAAACTTTCTTTCCACAGTGCATTTAACTTTACAAATTTGAAAATGAATCATTTTCATGTTATATCTCTTTAAGCAATATATTCATTGACCAAACTTATTTATACAAGCTATTCGTCAAAACTTTATCACTTACACTATTATATGCAATGCACCTACATATTTTTTTACTATGTACGCAAAAACAGTCATGAAGGATCCTAATCATTTATTTGTAAAGATTATCTTTTATAAGATCTATCATCTGTTCGACAACGCTTAACCAAGTGACCTGGTGTTCTAGACACACATATCAAACAAACATCTCCCCTCCAGGTTGGAGAAGGAACAGGCGCTGGCAGAGGAGACGCGCGCCACGCTGGCGGCGCTGGACGCCATGCGCAAGGCGCACGAGAGCGAGGTGCGGCGCGAGGTGGACAAGTTCAAGCAGGACTTCCTCGCGCGCGGCTCCAGCGACCTCTCGCAGATCAGCTCCAGGCACCAGTGAGTAGCTGGCGATACACCTACAATGTATCATAGCTTTTTGCGTTGTACCAAGTTGTAGATTGGTTGTTCGTAATAATAGAAAAACATATTTTATCATTTCCAATTGTATAATAGGATGGTTACTTTAGCATAAGAAAACTGGCCCATATCTAAAGACATTTCTATGTTGGTTTTATTCAATGGTATCAAAACAAGTTAACTCCTTTTATTCTCAAAGCTTCTCAGCTCACGCACTCACCCCGCCCCCTTCCAGACAAGAGATGGAGGAGATAAAGCGCGAGATCCTGTCCCTCTCGGAGAAGTACTCCGTAAAGTGCGTGGAGAGCGCCGCGCTGGAGGAGCGCCTGGCCGCCGCCACCGCGCAGCTCGCGCACGCGCACAACCACATCATGCAGCTGGACAGCAGGTTGGTGCTGCACCTGCCCTACACTACTGTTGGCCACCGATTATTGACTACTTTTGTACTCACATATCTGTCTACCTATTAAATAAAGAAAGCATTATAGCATTTTTTCCGTCTAAAATATTCAATATCACACGTTTAATAAATTTGAGGACGTTTGGGCAAAAATTGTTGGACCATGCCCGGTGGTGTATGTTATTACTATATTATCACGATACAATAGTGCTTCCATAAGAATTCTAATTGAATAAATAAATGTTTGAGTTTGAGTTTGACTTTTTAATATTAATGATCCCAAAATAATATTTCAGGAACAAACAGCTCCGAGCCCATCTCATATCCGAGGCGAACGATCTGAAAGCGGCCGAAGCGTCCGCTCTGAAGCAACTCATCGAGGACACTGCGCCGGTACGCGGCTCACTTCACACTCCACACCACACGCTTCATAACAACTTAATAACAACTTAGCTCTCTATTCAAGCTTCAAGTAGACAAGGCCTTGCTTGCATGACACATAAGATCACTGTAACTATTCATTTTCATAAACTTCTTATTCGCCAAACCCGTGAAAAATATTTAAGCAACATTTTTAATCTGTGCACAAGAAATCGGGAAATCGCACCAAAATCATTTTAGAATTGTTTTAATTGAATATGTTAACAATTCGATAATTGAAAGAAGATCGCACGAATTGAGCTTGCTTCACATAAGTTAACTTAAAATAAGTAACTTTTTAGTTTAGTATTTATAATGGATTGCGATAGAATTTTATTAAAACATATTAGGCAATATGAGCAGATTATTATTGGTTAAAATAAGATACAGTAAACTTTTATTTTGCATAAGCATTAAAGCCCAATCGAGAATACGTTTAGGTAGATTGGAACATAAAATTAGATCATCAAGTATAGATGTGCGACTCCATGGAGAAAGATTCTGAAAAAGAGTAACTATTGAATTTCTTGCCGATTTTTTCACATTAGAAGTGACCTTTCGATTCGGCGGTCGTTTAGAAATAAATGACTAAAAATAAACAATCAAAAGTATAAGCTTTTGTTTATTTTATTGTATTTTATATTTGAGCTTAAGTTTAGCGTAGATAGAATCGGACACGACATCATAATTTAATTAAGGAAATATTAGTTTTCATTTGGGCTTTACTCTCATATATATTTTATAATTCAATACAACAAATCTTAGTCAATGAATGCGGTCACAGTAGTCGAATAGTACTCATAATGTTGCATCGTCTTTGGTTGGCGGGTGCACTAACAGCATGCGGGGGCGGAGGGGCAGGCGGGGGCAATGGGGCAAGTGGGGCAAGTGGAGCAAGTGGGGCAGATGGCCCAGCGGCTGCGACCGGCCTCGCGCCGCCGGCCTGATGACCCGCCAGGTAATATCTTTCTTACCACACCCTGGTGAGGAAACGTACCCCCACTGCGTGGCGTCTTAAGAGGGTGGATGCCGTCAAAAAGCTTTTACTTGGATAATTTCTGAAGTTTATGCTATATAATAAATACATTCGAGACAGAACCACTAATCTTAGAAAATATGTTAAATGGCTTTTCTTAAATTTAAGTGTATGCTGTTTATTTTGCTGTTTTATATTATGGGTACGTGTGCGCTGTTTCGACAAAGATAAATGTAATATCACAATGATTTTCTTGCATATACTGCGAATAATAGTCGCAATATAGCTCACGTAGTGTGGGTACGTTCCCTAACTTGACAAGCACTGCCACTACTTAATAGGCTACAAGGTACTTTTTTGGGAAACTTAATTCGATCATATCTTAAAAGCACATTCCGAAGGTGTTATTTTATGTAACCGTTAATTTCTGAACATATGGCACTAATAGAAATTTTCATTGATTAGTTTGTATAATTTAGTATGTAGTGTGTTGTAGTATTCAAAGTAGTACCTAGTAGTTAGAACCAAAAAAAATTTTTTTT
>NC_052121.1:1175350-1198327 GCF_012273895.1 Zerene cesonia | reverse complement strand
TTCTGCAGACATGGCCAGCCCAGTTCCATTTAAGCTCGGCAGCTTTTGTAGCCCAAAATTGATTATATTATTTTAATGAATTCCTACTTTTTATGATTTTAACTACAATACATTACTATAGTTACCTCCATTCTTTACGACAGTATTCCTTTCCCCATACTGCCTTTGCATTGCATGAATATTTCGCTTTAAACAATTTCAATAGCGGTATATATGAAGTCGGTTGTTAGTTCGCACCTTATTAATGAAGAAAAATCTAAACTAATTATTATTACTTTATACTAACCTCACAAATAGAGTACCGTCACATCCAGCACTAATATCTCAATTTCATTGCCTATTCATCAAGATGAATGATCTACAGGCAATGGAATTGTTTTAAATCCTTTATTATTGAATATAAAACGATTCGTGGCGTGACATATAGACTCGGTCGGCCCGCTCGAGTCCGCAGGAGGCGCGGGCGAGCCGCGGCAAGATGCAGTACGCCAAGACGGAGACCAGAAACCTGCAGCTCCCTCCCGTGCAGGTGAGATCACTTAACTACTTAAAATATATTGCTTGATCATCAATTGAATTTAAATTTCAATATATTGAACATCCGCCACATGACCCAAGATACTGGTTTGATTGGAGGTAACTATCTGTAGATACATTCCCGATATAATTGGTAACGTGATTTTGGGTAGAATTTCCTGAATCGTACTACTTTGCAACTGTTATATTAAATGGAAGTAGTTAAGCACATAGGTTTTATAGAGAATTATAAAGAAGTCCTACGCATTTTACTAGCTATTGCATGTTTCTTCACTTGCATTGTTAAAAAAATGAAATTGTCATACATCGGAATAACATTTCGGAGTGATTCACATTGCATCATATTGGATCTTAACTCATGTCTCATAATAAAAGAAAATAACTCATTACGAGTTATTTTACTGTCTCCAGACACAAAAATCATACCATAAAATCCATTGGGAAATGAAGGAAAGGAACTTTGTAGATAACATTGCATATCCGAGTCATATTCAGATATACGTACAATTGAAAAATACTATGTATCCTATTCTTGTTACAGAATTAAAATCGAAACAGCGGTGTTCTGACGACAGGCGAGTGTCCTCTCTCGTGGGGATGGTCGCCGAGAGAAAGAAGCGGTTCGAGATGTAGCCCCATGTTGTGTTTCATTCGAACCAAACTGCGGTATCACAACAATTATGTTAGACGCCTCTCCCACCACGCTAGCACCTGGCCACTTTGCTTAACGACACTTTATATCTAGTGAAGTAATCGACCCAATATACGACCCATATTGTTACAAATATATTCGTAGTTGTAGCTTCTTCGATAAAATATTATTTAATACATTATGATTAGCGTTCACAAAGCTGGTGTGGACTAAACCAAATAAGCTTCTAAAGTGGCCAGATCACTCCCACCCACCACAATGTATATATTGTTTGATTGTTTTTATAATTTAATATGACTGTATATTCACCTCTTGTTGGCTACGATCGTGGACGTAGCGTGTACGTGTCGTGTTCATGATAGTTTTAGCGTTCGGTTAGTGATGTTTTCTTGTAAAATTTTTGTAACATGTGTAAATACTACTACTGTCTCTATAATTCGTCCCTTAGTGCACAGTCCCGTATCTTTTAAGGAGTTTGTTACCAAATATTTTCTTATTTATGAGTTTTATGACACTTGTTTAGTTTTCGGCGGCTCGGTGACTCGCTCATATGCTTATGTATTAAAATTATTAACCGCGGGTCGCCGGGTTTCCTTTAGATTTAGCTCTGTTTATCTTTTTGTAGATTTATCAAATAGATTTACATATATTATGTATTCGGATGTGGGAGATATTATGTATTCGTTTTTTTGGAAAGTTAAGAATGTAGATTAGTGGCTGTTATAAAATATATGCGGCTCTTGATGGAAAATTTTTTAAGACGCAGTAGTCGCGCCGATTACTGGACATTTATTAAAAAGTTTGACCAACGGTACTAATTCGTATTGCTTAAGTTCCTTAAATTGACTTATTTCAAAGGAATATTAAGAGAATAAATTTATACTTTTTTAAGTATTCATATTAACGTATACACTTAATTTGTTACTTCATGTAGAACCTAAAATACCTATTAATAAAAATTTATATTATTATAACAGCCAAAAAGAGGCATATTATATAGTGAACTCCCGTGTTTCCCCGTCGCGTGTTACCATTCCCCTGGGCATTGTCTTCCACCACCTCGTTGTGTACAGAGTCACCGGTATGCCTTACGGACGGTTAAGCTGCGTTATCGATTGCTCAATTATTGTATCTAGTTGTGAAGCAGTAACCAAACGACTCGCTGCGCCCGCGCAGCTTAAACAGGCGCAAATGTGACGAAACATTTAATTATTTTTATAAGTATATCTTATATCTTATGTACAGAACGTACAGAACAAAAATTTTGCAGTCACTTTTGCGCCTAAGTTAAGAAAATATATATGTTATTATCTCCCCTTATGTCTTAGTTGACCTTGTAAAGTGTTGGTTTATATAACAAAGATTTTTAAATAAAACTACTTAATACAAATTCTGTGTTTTATTTCATACTTATTATGAGGGCAAGTGCATACATCAAAATAATCATAATTCACTTTTACACATTGTAATTGCTAATACAAACTAGCCTCTTGAACAAAAATGTCTAATACAATAAATACTGTTATTTGATCGTAATACTAAAATCTCATCTTCATTGTCATTTGTTGATAAGTTAGAATAATTAAGGAATATATAAGTTAAGAGATAGATACACAAAAATATGTAGATAACATAGTTTCAAATTTAAGACATTCAATTAATAAGACAGATTTTTCTTATTTATTTTTAGTAAAGGTTCCAACCTTTACTAAAAATAAATAAGAAAAAACAGAAAATTACATGTTTGTCTTTAAATTTGCTAACAAAACATACTTAATTGCTTTGCTTGCTCGTACAATTACAATGTCACGAGGTAACACAATAATATGAGAGGACAATTGACTATTTAAAAATAATTCTAAAAGTAAGTAAGCATGTTAAGTTTTCTACCAGGCTAAAGTAATGATTATAGATCCATAGAGATATACCACATAAAGGCCACTTCATTTCTATAAAATATAGTACTTGAATTTTAGGGGGTAAAGGAAATCATCACTTGTAATATACTGATTTCTATAAATTGCACTTCTATGATAATACATCACCACATCGGCCTGTAACATTTCTAATGTAAAACCAAATCTTTCTTTTCAAATAATTATGTGATGTAGAAAAATACATATATCTTTACCAAATAATCTTTATACACAACACAAATGAATATAATCTACGCATAACCCAATATATTTCTATAGTATTCAAAGCTGTATGAGCGGTGGGGGTTGCGGCGCGCTGCGGGCGGCGCGCCAGTGCGCGCGGTGCGCGAGCACGGCGCGCCCGAACGCCGTGTGGATGTCGCGGAACGACACGCGCTTGCGGACCGCTTCGGGCCGCGCGCTCTCTTTGTCTGACGCGATTTGTTGTCGTTAATAAAATTACAACTATACGATGCTCATAATGCAATTAGTATAGTATTTAAATGAACAAACAAAATGTAACAATGCAAGTTAACAATGTAAATATATGACCATGTGTATGTCACAGTAGAATGCACGTAAAATTTGTTATGAATAATATATGGGCAATTGTGATCATTGATTCCTTCTTTGAGTAGAAATAGAAATTATAAATTTATCTTTTGTGAATAGAAGGAATATAAGTTGATACTTACGATGCCTACTCCCGGGCACAGCCTTACTCTCTCCATCTGCCACTTTATTAAATGGATTGTGTCGCTGCCCACGCGGCGGCACTTTAGGCTCCTCCTCTTCTGGGGGAGTTATTGTAACTAGAGCTGCAGCTTCTGCTGCTTCTTCAGCTAAAAAGAAAATTAAGTGATTATTTCGACCATTGTTTGTGTTTGTTACCTATTACATTATAATAAAGATTCAACAAAAATGTTGACATTGAATTGTATAGGATTAATATTGAATGCAAATATTATTTTAATTATTTATTAACACTTTATTGTACAATGCACATATAACAGTTAACAAAAACCAATAACCAATATCTATTGTACAATTTGTCGGCCTTATCGCTTAGAAGCGATTTCTTCCAGGCAACCTTTGGATATAGGGAATATAAATTTTGAAAAGGTAGAAAGTGTAATACATACCAGAACGTGTACAAATATATAGATAAGAAATTAATACATAAAGGAACATGGATAGTATAAATATGCAGTAAAGAGAGATAAATAATAAAGGAGAGAAAAGCAATATAACATAGAACAGAGTCAAAACAACATTATGGAGATAGATAATAATTCTTAACAAGATATTTAAATGTATATAAAGATAAGGCTTGCTTAATCGTTGTTGGAAGTGAGTTCCACAATCATACGGCTTGTACGGTAAATGAAGAATCATAGAATTTAGATGTGTGAACAGGCATACAAAGCGTAAGATTGTCGGAGGAACGATGGTTGCGCTCATGAGAAGAGCCCATGAATACAAATCTCTCTTTCAAGTAGGAAGGAGTTCTAGGATCAAAGAGGATGGAGTATAATTAGGAAAGGATATGCATATTCCACGAAGGCGGCTGGGAAGCCATCTGAGCTGTGAGCGAAAATCGGAGAGATGGTCGAATTCACGAATAAATCTGATTATAAAATTTTGAAAACCTTCCAGCTTATTGAGTTGCTCCTCAGTAAGGTCTATATAACTTGCATCAGCGTAGTCAAGGATAGAGAGAAGCATACTAGCGCAAGCCTTTGCGCAAGCAAAATTTTCATGGGTGTTGGTAGAAAATACTAAATCGTCTCAACATTGAGCCAACGCCAAAGATTTTAAAGCTAACTTGTTGAATCTGTTCTGTCCACGATAATGTTTGGTCAAAACATATGCCGAGATTTTTAACCGTTGAACTATAAGCTATACTAACACCATCAACAGAAATTGCTGGTAGATGTTCAAAAGAAACCCTATTGATAAAGTAAGGACTGCCTATTAATATAACTTGATCTTTTTGTGGGTTAATTTTGAGTCCATATTGACAAGCCCATGTTACACAAAGATCCTCATTGATGCTCTCAACTGCTTGTCCAAGATTCTCAAGACTAGCATTATATATACATATGGAATAAAAATACACTAATTAACTAACCTTGTGCTTCATCCAACTGTCTTTGCAACTCGGCCACCATAAGTTTCATGTAATCATAGCTAGCGCAGGCCAGAGCTTTCATCCAAGCCTCCATAGATGCTTGCGAGTTGGTGCATAAGAAATATGTGCGACCAGCCTCACAGTGGAACACTATCTTAAAACTGTATGATTCTTCCTCTGTCAATTCTGTAATGTGGATTAGCAGTCTACTGCATTGGGCTCTATGAGATATTAAGATTACCTATATAAGCTAAGGGCTGGTGTTAAAAGTTAAATATAAATACATTAAAGATGTCAATAAGGCAGGACTGTATCACTATGCTACAGGACTTTATAGAATATATGATAACTAAACTGTATTTTAATATTTCCGTCACTATTTACGCATGTTTTAAGAAATACTGATAGCAGGAATAAAGTAAAATCAAGTTCAGTAAAGTCACACTTAATTTCGTCATATATAATCCAATTGTAAATAAGGAGATATTTAATTAAAAAACAGACCTATAGTGCATCCTTCCAAAATAATAACTCCTACGGGTTCTTTGTCACCTTTCTTGTCGAAATAGAACAACAAATTGCCTTTTAATGTAAACCATCGCCGCTGATAACTCTTGCCGACTTCTCCCCGAAGATCGAGCCAACCTTCTCGATCTACTGGAGTAGCTGATGATGCGAAAGCGCATAAATTTTTCTCGTTTATCTTCATTTCAGACTCGAAGTTATTTAGTTACAACGATTTGAATGAGAAGTGTGGTTTGATTTGCTCAAAGTTCATATAATAACATTTAGTTACTAAATGATACACAAATACTATCTAAAGTTTCGTTACTGCATAAACTATAAACAACTTCTTTCATTGATAATCCACCATTTTTTAACTTAGAATGTTTTTATTTTTACACAATATTCATGAGTATGATGACAAATGACAATGACTTTTAAGGTTTGACTTATGAGAATGATTAACGTTTTGAAACAATATTATTGAACCGTGTATTCCTCTCATGGACATAAATGATTGAATTGAACTTTATTATTTAATTCTTTTTTTAATTGTATGAGATTCGAAAGCTTCAATAGGTACGTTATTAAAGGCATCGATCTGAGATATTAATATTACTTTTCGATTATCATTCATTTAAACATTCTTCTTAGTTATGAAATAATTGTATTAATTTTGCGATTTGAACTGAAAGCATGAAATATATAAGCATGAAAGTTTGTGAGGATGGATAAAAATTTGGCTGTATTGTAATAAAAATAGGATTTGTCCTAAATATATTATTGATAAATTATATTATAGTCGTTATTTATTTATGTTAGTCTTTGTTCACTACATTGATAGTACACCCATATTTTGTCATAATTTTGGGAGTAGAACATTCTCTGTAACAACAACAACAATATCTCTGAAGGTCTCACGAATGGTGGCTTAATGTATATTTGCTATCGTAAGCCAATTGACATGCTGCAACCACCCGCGTCACGTTACAGCTGCCCTGCATCACTGCATGCTATAATGCATTTACACATTTGTGCTCTTTCGCATTATAGCAACATTCGTGAGACCTTCAGAGAAAATAAAGACCTGCTTTCGTCCTGAGATTCGTATATTATTTAACTCACCTGGACATCATGGACGTATTTGCGGTGGTACAGATAAAGTCTGTGATGCAGTTCTTCTCAAATCAACGAGAGGGATTTTTACGCACGTAGTTATGCTAATACAACAATTTCATGTAAAGTCGTTCGCTGCTTTTCCAAATAAGGCATGGACCTGTCTCACCTCACACCAAACCGCAGGGTGCACGTCTCCGAGGGGAAAATTGGAAAGATTCATAATAATGAAGTTTATTTTTGAATTTACTCCTTGTCTAGAATATACACCACCGTTACCACTATTGTCCTGCCCAGCTGCAATGTCCCCATCAGTCTGCTATATATAAATTTCATAAAAAAACCGTTTCGAATAAATTTTAGCAATTGGCTTAACTATTGCTAGATACGTCCCGCGGTTACACTCGCGTAAGTCTGTAACCCGTAGGAATATCGGGATATGCTTTGTGATATATGATATTGCCTATGTGCTATTCCATCTACGTGACAAATTTCAATCGGTTCAGTAGTTTTTGCGTGAAAGATTAAAAAACATACATACACCCATCCTCACAAACTTTCGCTTTTTTTGTCGTTCTGGGCAATTGAGCTGATGGTTCGCCTCATGTTCGCCTGATGGTAAGCGATCACCACCGACCATGAACATTCGCAAAGATAGTGAATCTGCGAATGCGCTGCCCGCTTCTAAAGGAAAAGGAAAGGATTAACGACAGGAAACGAGCCTATTTATAATATTAGTTATCCTACTAACGTAACGTATAAATTTGCTAGAGCGAAAACTCCATTTGCGGTTTCTAAAACGAGTCAGCAGTGCTGTGGGTTTTTTATGAGAAGACTACATAGAGTTGTCGTGACGTTTTTAAAGCAGCACTAATTCAAGGGAATGATTGAAAAGATGCTTTAAAAGGGATTTTATTTTCACAATTTTGTCCTTTTTTAGTGCCTTGATCCTATTAATCGTGAACCAATGTTATATGCGAATCAATATCTACTTATATAACGATCCACTAAACATCACAGTAAACAAGGAGAATTCTCATTGTGAGTTTAATTGAAATGAGTTTCTGTCTATTAACCTCTTTGATACAAAAAACACAAAATTCAAACTCAAACTCAAACATTTATTCATTCAACTATAGATCATATTTACAAGTGTTATGTTTTTTATAATAGTCGAATAAGAGAAGTGAAGGTCAGCCAAGGAGAAAAACACCTCCAATGTTCTTAAGATTTTTATTTCATAATAAGAACAATATTAACAATACCTTGTATAGCAGTTTCCAAGCAGTGGGATGTTAAATAAAAATATGCATTAAATATGTAATATTTTATTCATAATTATTATTACCTATTTTCAGTTATTTATAAAGTTATATTAATATCAAGTATTATACTAATTTTGTTTACGAATCCTAATGATTGCTCCGTTTAGAAAATTTGATTTCCACATCAATCATTGGATTTGATCTTACAACTAATATGGTGAGGTCTATTTACAGTATAATCCCAATTCCCTAAAAAAATTGACAATTCACAATAACAAAAAAGGTCAAAAACAGAAATCTTAAAAATAATTCATTCAACTACGAATCTCGCTTAACAACTGTACAAAATATTACGAGTGGTTTCTTTAAAATGTGCTCCATTACACAATGGCAAAGTGGGCGAATAATTAACGGAACTTCTCTACGTCACCTATTTACAAAATGTTCTTTTACAAAACAAAATATAAACTATATACAACATCATTAAATATTCTCAAATGCTGTAACACATTTAAAACATTTCATACATATTCAACTAGGCATAATTCAATTAAGTGGCGGTCGAGCCGACGTTACAATTAAATAAATTATGTATAACTGGCGTAGCGCCACATCATACTGTACAATTTGTCTAGTATCAGCACACGCAGCTGATATTTCTGATTATTTGAAAAGGGGAACATAAATAATTGGCAAAAAAATTTACTTATACATTTTTATGTTTTTGTCAAGAGCTGATTATGATTATAGATAAAACTATTCAAAACAATGATCTAAGTTCTTTAACATAATCGACATCACGCGGTCCACATACATATATAACAACTGCACACCATCTACAATATTGACTTTAACATTATAATATATTAAAATAGAAAATTTCATATAACTACCAAACTGCCCGAGATTCGACGAAGCAACATTTTCCTTCCATATTCAATTATATTTAAATATTTTTTTATATAAAACGACTTCTAAATATACAAATGCTAATTCAAATGTGACCCCTAACTTTGTTATTATCTATATATATGACTAACTATTGGTGTTACTAATTACTTCTGAAATTAAGAGGTACAAGTACATAAGATATCAGTGTTGCCGGCATTCTGTAAATGTTCATCCACTTATGTTCGCTACGCTTGGCAGTCGGCTATGTATAGTTATAGCAAAAATTTTCCTAGTAAAAATCTTTTATATAATGTTTTTGAAAAATTGCCATTTGCTCCCTGGTTGTAAAAATGGATGTGACCCAAAAACATTGGTCTATAGCTTGTAACTGTATCTAATAATACTACAATTTACTATGAACTGGAAAAAAAAATACTATTACATTGTTCAAAACAATAAATTACATACAAAAATAATTTTCATGTCAATTAAAAGAAATAAAAAAAAAACAAATAATTTTGACATCAATGTTGAAATTAATCAAAAACCCTGTGATGCGAATCTTTTTAAAATGTTATAAAAAATATCTAAAATTCCTAAAAACGAAATATCTAACGCTTTGGTAATTGATACCGGTTTGTAAAATAAACTTTTATAAATATGTATACACAGTACAATATAACAACACATTAACATTACGACATGTTCCACAGAGCTTGTGATAACTACACTTTCACTTAAGAGAAATCTGACAAGGAGGAAATATCATAATTAAGAATACTATTTTCTGAAGTTGAGTGGAAAACTCTAGACAATATTAAAAATTATTATTCAGTGAAAAGCTAGTAATTAGAATACTTTATATACACAACATAATATACATATAAATAAGATAATTCAATTTATAATACATTCCTAAAAAGCATTCAAAGATTATATTCCTATCTGGATTGAGTCAAAGTTGACATGTAAAATGAGGTATATATATATATATATCTCTATTATAAAAAGAAAGGAGAGAGAGTGAGACAACGGAAGAATGTGTTCAGAAAGACATTTATGGAAGAGTCATTGAAATACTCAAGTCAAAAAATCGATTGCCCTAACACTACTAACATGAGCTATGTTGCATCTACAATGAATGACATTTATGAGCCAAATTGGACCTCCGAGAGATTAGTTACTAGAACAACCTAGTATACCTTCATTTTTTTAACATATTTTACCAATTTTTTTCTCAATTTGTGCGCGATATCTCGCCATATTTGGTTTATCAAAAATTTATCTCGTGTATAAGAAATATAACATACATAATAATATTATATAGTCAACAAGAAATAAGGCTGTATATGGTTTTTACTTGAAGACAAATTAATTCAATTGGCACAATATATAAACAATGGAATAAAATAAGTGGATTTTAAACACATTTTAACTTGACTTGTCAATTAATGCACACATATAAAACAGGTTTTAGAAATTTGTACCAACTTTTAGTAATTAGTAAACTATATTAATGGATGCACATACAGACACATTGTATCATGTTTTTTCAAAAGGCAGTACACAAAGTGACTAAAAATCAGGCCTGGCTGTGGCCAAGATCCTGATAATGAATGTGTCATTACATCCACTAATGTTTTTCTTCACTAGACATGTGGCAGTACAAATAAACGATCAAAGTCTACTCCTTTTAATTTAAAATCAATTTTGCACTAAAAAGGCGCTGTATCAGCCCAGGCTCAGAACTCATAAGGAAATGTGCTGATCGGTGGTTTTCCCTCTACTCCCTTGATTACCATTATTGTACTTCTACATTCAATATATTATAGTCAAAATGACTTCCACAATGCCCTTTCTATGTCGATGTCACACTGAAGATTACCTTCTCTGCTCTCTACCGATTTCACACTTCACATTAAACACTCTGCAGACGACGTAAACACTTGAAAGATCTCCGATTGCTTGAAACACTTCACAAACACAAAGCATTTTAAATACATATCCAGGTACACTATCACATCGCTCAGCCGAGCGCGGCGGCCGTGTGGTATAGCTGCATGAGCACCTGCACGTGCAGCGGCAGGCACGACACGCGGTCGTGCGTCGTGCCGTCCAGCGCGAGCCAGGACAGCGCGTTGTAGCCCTCCAGGACATATCTGAAATGTTCATTTTTTTATTATTGTTACTACATTTTTTATATTCATATTGATTTTTGCGATCACTTTTCATTCATGAAGCACGACATGCAGGTGTGGGTATGTTGAGTACCTGAGCACATCGGTGGTGGTGGTGGAGTCGAGCGGGTGCGCGTTGTGGTCGCGGCGCTGCGTGATGGCCACGTAGTCGTCGTGCGGCGGCGCGCTGCACTGCAGGTGGAGCGCGTTCTTGAGGAAGGCGGGGCACGCGTCGCGCAGGTGCGCGCAGCCCGCCCACCACCAGCCCGGCATCGCGCCCAGCGGCGCCGTCGACACCAGGTAGCCTAGCGCCAGCGGCTGCTGCAGCACCGTGCCCACTTGCTCCTGCAAGCATTATTATTTATTTATTTTATTTGTACTTTGTAGATGTGATTTATTTGTAGGAATTTTAGATAAACTGTTTTTATTTTTTTATGTATGTTACTGGTTTTTTTATGTAAAAACTGTTCAATCAATCAAACTATACAGGACATTACTTATAATCAATATATTTCACAATAAACAGTTCATCAAACATCAACATATTCAGGTAGCGTAAAGAAGGCGAGGAGGGCGGCGCGTACCGGCTGGTGGTCGTCCTCGCGCGGGTAGTGGCCGGGCGCGGCGGCGGGGTGCAGGCGCTGCGGCGACCCGTCGCGGCTGGTCTCGTCGTCGCGGCGCGGCGAGGCGCGCGGGCTGCCCTGCCAGCACGTGAACATGTCGCCGATCAGCAGGTCCGTCATCTGCACCTCGCCCATCTCCTCGTCGACCATCTCCAGCCCGAGCAGCAGCTCGTTCTCCTCGCCGTTCGCCGTCGGCTGCTCGTACGGCATTTGGTTTGACTGCAAATCGAATGTACATTATTGCATCGGGCATGTTTCAAATATGAAAATTGTTTAATTTATTTAAAACTGATTTGACCACAGTCCCAAGTTGAGTATTTTGGATGGTAAAAAGATTACATTTGTAATTTGTTTTTAAGTAGAAACATCTAGTATATTGTATGCACAAGTTAAAACTTAAACAACAAAGAGTGTAGAAAAAGTGTGAGAAATACATTTTTTTCATTATGAACTTTACTCTTATAGAGTGTATTGTTTGTATAGGCCTATCTTATCCTTGTCCTTGTCATGTAACGTCGTATGAAGTACCTGCGTAGTGGCCGAAGTCGGAAAGACGAGTATGTGCGTGGCGGTGACGTCGCGCGGCGTGTGCAGGTGCGACTGTATGGAGGCCTTGGAGAAGCGCTCGTCGGGCGTGAAGCGGTCGGCCATGAGGCGCAGGCACGAGTCCGGCTCGGTGGACACGAGGCACGCCGACAGGATGCACGGCGCGCCGCTCGGGTACAGCAGCGAGCAGCTGCCGCACATCTCGCGCAGCGTGTTCGACGCGCGGTTCAGGTTCGGCCGCGACAGCAGCCAGCTCCAGCCTGCCAACGCACAATGGTACCACATTTAGTACAATCTTTTCCGTATTTTATAATATTGTTTAATCTGAATCCGCAAAACAATCATTTTCCAGCTATTGATTAAATAAATACAACTAAAATGGTTATGTTTATATTTTTATTTCTTCTACTATACACGTTTTAAAAAGTACTCTGTAATTAGTATATATAATTTTCAATGAAGTATTTGTCAATACCAAGTTATTCTTTGCAATAGAAACAATACCTTTGAGCTCCCCGTGACCGATGCGGCCGACTCGGCCGACGACGAGGCGCCAGGGCTGCGCCGACTGCGACATGACGCCCAGCGTGAAGTCCATCAGCTTCGTCAGCCCCAGCCGCCGCGCCGGTCCGCCACGTTTCCGTCGCGATCTGTGAGTTATATCAGAGTAAATAAAATACAAAAATTCTAGATGGAGTAGATTGATCAAAATAATGCAAGTTGTTAATTTCATTTGTCTATGTTAACACTGATTGATTACATTCAATAAGTTCTTAAAAATTTCAATTTATTTTCCATTAAACATCCAATTCGCTCCATTTCATTTGCAATAAACTATTTTTATTTATTTATTGTTTTAATGCGCGTGTGCTCGTGCGCACGTACTCACCTGGCGGGCACGTGTATGTTGATGGCGGCGGTGTCGAGCAGCTCGCCGCGCGCGTCGGTGGCGGCGGCGAGCAGGTGGCGCTGGTCGTGCGACAGGCAGTAGGCCACGTACAGCACGGCGCCGTGCTCGCCGCCCGCCTGCCCCCACGTCTCCGCCACCTCCTTGGGCGCGCGCGGCGGCGCCAGCACCCACGCCGGCGAGAACAGCCGGTACGCGGCGCGGTTCTTCTCCTGATGACGTACGATATATATAACATAAATCAATACTTTCTATTTGCCACCGTGGATAAAATAAGACGGCTTATAAAACTCAAACAAAACAAACTAAACAAAAACAACAACAGTGGTAATGTATTATTGCACTGGGTTTTAGATGAGCAACTGTATAATCGTAACATTCATTACGTCAAAGTATTGCACTTTTGTTCAGTAAATGCATATATTATACACCTATATTATATATGACGATACAAATTACCAAATCAAAGGAATTATTGGTCCGTTTGGTAAGTATGTATACTTCCATATTATGAATACGTATTTTCAGTTCGTAATGCATGTTATATCATAATTAGATAATTCAGAATAGGGTAGCAATAAAAAAAAGTGTAAAATAACATTTACTACTCATATTAGCATTTCATTGTTTTAGACAACTGCCAAAACTAACTATTCTATTGAAATTATCGCAAAATAGAATGGAGGCAGCACTCACGTCCTTGGATGAGAGGAAGAGGTTCGCGTTGGCGGCGGTGCCGAAGCCGGTGAGCGACTTGCCGTTGGGCGCGTGCGCGAGCAGGCGGCGCGTGCCCGCGAACACGCTGAAGGCGAGCGCGCGCAGCTCGGCGCCCAGCCCCGCGCCGCCGCCGCCCGCGCCGCACCACGTCTCGCACACGCCCTCCAGCGAGATCAGCTGCACGCAAACACACACGCAAACGTTAACTCGTTAAACAATCAAGCAAAAACAATAACTTAAATTCTTGAAAAACGTATGGATTCATTTAAAACTATTGCTTTTACACTGTTGCAATACTGGATTTTAAAATGCAGGGAAAATTGGTACTACTACGCTATTTTATATGTAGTAGAGAAACAAATAGAAAGAATATTTGTTTATTGCTATATAATTGTAGTCTTTATTAATATCCCTTGAGGACATAATAATTTAATTATCTGGACGACCATTTAAGTTATAATGTTTCCAACACTGTTGCAAATTGCGTATTCTAAAATAAATCCTCATCCTTCACCTTAATAAGCGGGTTGTGGTGGTGCAGGTGGTTGTAGGCCTGCGCGACGAGGCGCAGTAGCGCGTGCAGCGCGCGCGGGCGGTGCGCGTGCGCGGCGGGCGGCTCCACGACGTAGAGCACGAGCGCGGGCGGGCCGCCCTCGTCCTCCTCCCACGCGGCGCCCAGCGCGCCCGCGCCGCTCGCGCCGCCCGCGCCCGCCTCCTCGTGCTCGCCCGCACTGCCCGCGCCCGCGCCGCCTGCACCGCTCGCGCCGCCCGCGCCGCCTGCGCCCGCGCCGCTCGGCGTGTCCGGCCGGTCCGGCGCGGCGGGCGGTCGCATCGCTCCCGTGTTGTTGTTGGCTATAATATTATTTAATTACATAATTACTTCATACAATAAATACCAAACAGAAAATTGTAAAGGTAATTGTAAATGTAATATTTTTCCGACTGTTATAGACAAACATATCTTCCAAAGTTGTGTTAAGTCAGGTGGCAAACGACTTTAATGAGGTTTCCATATATTGACTATTATACAAAAGAAAACATGCTCTTGTAGAGGACACAGTTTATAGAAAATGTCAGTATATATTATTTTTTTCTGTCCTAGCATTCCATGTACCCTTGAGCAGATAACCTGAAACAGTATGGAGAAGTACTCACATTCGAATAGGGTCTTGTCCACGCTGAGCGCGGCCAGCTGCGGCACGAGGTTGGCGCGCATGGTGTCGGCGTACGCGCGCACGTACTCGCCCAGCCGGCCCGGCGGAAGCTCGCCCGTCCACTCCTCGCAGTTCGTATCGCTGTCAACGTTACATACTCATTATTTAGTGAAATAAAGAAAGTATTATCTGGTTAAAATTTTGCATTAGCATCTTTATTCTAGTTTATATTATAGTATGACATCGTCACTTTTTTTTTTTGTTTAAATTTATTTTCTCTTAAAGTAGGTTATTTAGAAAAATAAAGAAAAAGTGTTTTTTTGTGGTCTATAAAAACTTGAAATGTTGTCAATATACAATTCCCAAGACTGACCGGTCGACGTCGGCGGGCGCGGTCCGGACGATGCCGTCGCGCGCGATCCTCGAGATGGGCTGGTGTCGGCCGAGCCGGCACGCCTCGTACGCGGCGGACAGCTCGCGGAAGAACGCGCGCAGCGGCTCCGACAGCGCCTCGCCGTCCGCCGCCAGCACCACGTACGCCACGTCGCGGCTGTTTGTCGTCACGTTTATACGTTCATTTAACGTCAACTTATGATACACAAACTTCACCTCGTTGTTTGTGTAAGAATCATTTTTCATTTTTAATAATAACTAAGTTAATACGAAATAAGTGGTTATACAATAATAGACGAAGTTCTAATGTAATGTAAAAGTTTATATACAGTATAAACTTTGAATTGGATCTTCTGTATTATTCAAAAATGTAAGGAAAAAAACTAGGCATATATAAATAATATTATGAGAGAAAATTACTCTTAGACAATATATTTATGTTTAAGCGATTAGCCTGTTATACTATTCTGACGTATTTTTTTATTTGTATTTGTATCGCTTATTTCTGTATGAATTGTGATAATGATTTCGTCCCTCAACGTAGTCAGTGAACGCGTCGGTATCACGTACCTATAGGAGTAGGGCTCGAGCGCGAGCCGCTCCCAGTGGCGCAGCGCGTAGGGCGAGAGCGAGAGCCAGTCGCGGTCGTAGCCGACCAGCAGCGGCGGCACGGGCTGCGGCTCGCAGCGGTCCTCGTTGCCGCGGCCGGCCAGCAGGTGGAACTGCCGCCACGTGAGCGGGCCCGTCACGCCGTCCCACATGCGCGCGCCCGCGCACCGCTTCTGGATCGCGTCCTGCAGCAGCGGCCGCAGCCGCCGCATCAGTCTACGGAAAGATGCCACGTTACAATCATGTGAAATTATACAACAAGAGGGAAACTAAATACAATTTAAATAAATAGTGGAACCTGGTATGTTAAATTAGATATTTAACAAAAAACCAATGTCAGGTTTGTATTATTTTGTATTACTGGGATAAAAGAAAAATATATTTTAAGATTTCCTTTGGATATTGTATTTATTCAGTACAATTTTACATATAAAAATATTTTATAAACCCTTTGTGATAATTACCTGACAACGTCCCTAGAGGAGCGCGGCGCCCGCGCACCGATGAATGGCCAGCGGTGCACGGCGCCGGAGGTGATGCCGTTGGTGGCCTTGGGCTGCGCGAGCGCACCGCCCGCCGCAGCGCGCAGCGCGCATATTGCTGCCGCGCCGCCGTCAGAGTATCTATAAAAATGAGTTGAATAGTTTTATATTTATAGGTCAATACAAATAATATAATTTCTTATCACAGCATTAAAATCAATGTAAGTAATGAGATTGATTTTTATTAAAAATTATATGTACATTATCAATCACATCACATTTGTAAATCTTAATAGCTAGACTATTAAATGATATAATACTATGGTATAACTATATGTTAAAGCTAGTAAAATTTTGGTGTAATTTTGATATAAAAAGCCGTATCACTAACTCGAGCAGGTTGAGCCGGTGGTCGTCGTGCGGCGGCGCGTGCTTGCCGGCGGCGCGGCGGGCGGCGCGCGCGAGCGCCGACGCGCTGCCGCCGGCGGGCGCCGCGCACTGCGCCACCAGCACGCCGGCCACGTCGCCCAGCCCGCCGCCCGCGCCCCCCGCACCCCCCGCGCCGCCGCCCCGCACCCGCGGCTCTTCCGCCACGCCGGTTATCTCCATCTCGTCCTGAACGCAATAGTTTCATATTTGTAAACATACCAATTAGTACTACAATTTTAAGGCACCCCCGACAAGATGAAACAATATTTTTAATGAAGAACCACAATAAACCACTGTATATATAAAAAATATTAATGCACTCAACATGTAATAACGAAAGCCAAAAGTAAATAATTCCCCACCTCGTAGAAGAGTCCGGCGCGATGCGCCAGGCGGCGGTTGACGACGGCGCTAAAGCCGCAGGAGCAGTGCGCCGGCTCGTCCTCCGCGCCGCCGCCCCACTCCACGCCCGGCAGGTACGTGGACGCGTCCGCGCCGCGGATGTTGCCCACACTCTGTTGCGTACAAATTTTATTAATTTATACAATAATTGATAAAACTGTATTGGTAAAAACAAGCAAATTTAATTGAAATAGAGATTTTTGCAATAAATATAATAATAATAGCATGAAGTTTACATATTTTTTTTAGTTTCCAATGTACATTAAATGGATGTAGATGGCCTCGTTGCCGTGTCAAGGTCGTATGAAAAAAAGATTTATTACAAGAATTTATATCATTAGTTATCAGCAAATGATTTTAGTAGCAGTCAGTCTTTAGTTCAGAAATATCCACTAGCAGTACTGAAGATCACTATATACATAAATTACGACTCACCCTTCCCCCCGCGTTGCAGACGCACAGCGTGCAACTGTCGAAGTTGTGATCTCTGAACACGTTGAGCACGGTGTCGGCCAGCAGTACGTTGAGCAGCAGCGGGCAGGCGGGCGCGGGGGCGCGCGGCGAGGCGGGGGAGGGGGGCGCGGCTCGGCGCGGCGAGCCGGCGGCCGGCCCCGCCGCGCCCGCGCCGCCCGCGCCCCGCGCCGCCGCGCCGCCCGCACCGCCCGCGGGGGTGCGCGGGGCGCCGGTCGACATGCTGCGCTTCACACCGCCCGTGCTCGTTGTCGTCGTGTTGCTTGCGTTGGCACCTGTAAACGTACGTTCATCATTACAAATTGAACATCGTTTACGGAAATGTTTAGGTGATAATATGACCAAACATTTAATGAAATATTAATCACAAGAGTACAAAGTATTGCAGCTGCGACTAGTGCGTCCATTGAAAAAAAAAGAAAAACAGTGCGCATACTTCTTGCTCATAAAAATAAATAGGATAGTGATATACTATTAATATTGTGCGCCTTCTTGGAATAGAAAACGAATAAATAAAATCCTTTTTATGTGAAATAATCATATTTAAATTTTTATAAATTTTTAAAAACAATACATTCATAAAATATTATATATGGACTAATTTAATTATTTATAAAACACTTTTCAGCTATTAACCAGGCGGGTGATGGTTTTTTTTTATAGCGGGATCCTATACGAGCAGCCCTTGTAGTAAAACACATAATGCATGTGATCACCTGCGTCATCGGCGCAGGCGTGCTCGTGGTCGCGGTCGTGCTGCCAGCGCGGGCGGTACACGGCGTGCGGCGGCAGCGCCACGGGCGGCAGCAGCTGGCTCGGCAGCGCGCTCAGCGGCGCGTACTTCGACGAGCCCACGTACTTGTACACCGTCGCCGGCTTGAACACGTACGACCAGTCCTGCGTGCAAATACATACAATCATTAGCATTCAAACTAAAATCGATTGATTGCTTTGTTAGCAGCACAATTGTTATTATTTTTTGTCAAATTTAAATACATTTTAAACGCATTTAGCACATACCAATTTAAACAACACAATTAACGTTAATTTTAAATTATATATTTCAGTTAAAAAATTACAAATAGTATGCGCATTTAAATTAATTACAATTTTACCCTAACATCATGATCCTTCGTTGAAAGTCGCGTCACACATACCTCAATGGGGTCCCTGGGCGGGCTGCCGTGGCGGGTGAGCGCGCTGGTGGGCGGCTCGTCGGGCGGGCAGAAGCCGGGCGAGGGCTGCGCGTGCGCCTCCATGCTGGGCGGCGTCGGGAACATCTTGCTCAACTCCTCGGCGCGTACGCATCGCACTTCCGACGACTTGTTCGAGTCGGGCGGCGTCTGCACTTGCAACTGACAATAGTACACAATTTAACTCCTGGAATGTCCGATTTTCATCACTAAATATACATTAATAAAAGCTACAAGCAATGTTTCTAAATCATCACAAAATAAAATCTGATTCTAGAAATGACAGCGACAAAAAGGCCATAATTTTTCACAGAACAGATTTCTTCACACTTAGTATAAATTAGTACAAAAATATTAAATAACAGCGTTAGACTAAAAGACGAAAATACAGCGACATGCAGACTATAGCCAGTATAAAGACATAGTAAACAAAGGGTACACTCACAAGTCTTACCGTCTCATCGCCGCTGGCCGCATCGTCCGAGTTATCGAATATCTGCTCTAGGTCTTTGAACGTCGGGCACAAACCGTCCGATCTAAATAGGTTTTTGTAGTCTTTTATGTCCTCCTGCAAAATGTATTTTATATACAAATTAATATATATTACATTCATTATATATTATTCAACACTCGAGTTGTAAGTTTGTCATGTTGGATTGTGAAGAATTTCTTCTAACAAGACCAATGACATCTATATTTACATTCATCACTTTTCCATTGATTTATGGACACCATTATCTCGTAAAAAAAATATATTTCCAGTGTTCTTTTTATTCAAGTATACCATAACGATCATTTAGTAATAAATTAATCTCATGAACTTGTCGGGTTCATAACAAAATTATTTATATTTAATCACGTTTAATTATTACATTATCTGAAATGACACCAGTGCGCGTTGGGCATATGAACCAAACCACTGCCGCCCCCAGCGTACACTCACCGGCTCCAGCTTCTCGTGCTTGACGTCGACGCGGTCGGCGAGCGCGCAATCGGGCGGGCGCGTGTACTCCTGCCCCGCGTACAGGTCGCCGCCGCTCGCGCCCAGCGCCAGCTCCTCGCGGAACGTGTTCTCCTCGCTCTTGAAGCGCTTCACGGGGTGCTCGAGCCTGCGCACGACACTCCGGATAAGTGGGACGATATCGATTTCAAACAATATCTCTAGACCGATCCTAGAGTATTTCTAAATAAACTTTAATTTTTTGGATCGAATAAATATAAAAAAATATATATATTTATATAAAACTGTTACCGAGCATTGAACACACACATTGTAAGCTTGAACAATGTGGATGCGCACCTCTGTATTAATATTGCGAGTAATATAGATACACACCAATATTCCTTATTTATTGATGTGACCGTGGTTCTCGCAACTTATTATATAACATATTCATATTGATTTATTAATGTTTTAATGCTCACTGAATATATCATGTGTATATAAAAAAATAAAACTGACAAACAATCATTGCTGTTTCTCATCGTCCTGGCACAATAAAATTGTCACCATATTGTGACATTATTATAATCATAATGCGAGTGTGTACGTGTAGAGTGTAGCGTGTAGCATGTGAGCGCACTGACCATGCGTGCACGGTGCTGTAGTCGTACAGCATGTGCAGCTCGTGCTCGTCCTCGAGCGGGTCGAGCCGCTTCTCGGCGGCGGGCAGCAGCGGGCGGCGCGGCAGCGGCGCGGGCGGGCCGGGCGCCGCGCCGCCGCCCGCGCCGCCCAGCCCGCCCAGCAGCCCGCCGGCCGGCGACGCGCACGCGCCCGCCGCGCCCAGCGCGCCCAGCGCGCCCGCCCCGCACGCGCCCCCGTGCGGCGGCGACTCGCCCTGCAACAACGTACACATACGATAAATATAAACATTTGGTACTGATTGCAACGTGATTTATATACATGTATCTAAAACGACAATATTAATCTTAAAACCACAGTAATTAACCATTAACTATGATGCATGCAGATATTATCAACCGGCTACTAAAACTGATTTAACAAACCGATACTTATATCCGATAACGTATAAATTAAAAGAAAAGAAGAAAAACAATTGCCTAAATAAATTTATTTATTATGGATATTATAACAATAACTTTGAAATTTTAAACATAAAATGCGATATTAATAATATTATTTTTAACAGTAATTAGGTAAAAAGAAAAAACGATGCTCTGTCACATATTTTACGATAGCGTACCTGCGCATACAACTTGTGGTGGTGGTGCGAGGGCGGCGCGGGCGTGGGCGGCGCCAGCGGGTCGGGCGTCGGCGCCGGCGTGTGCAGCGTCGTCGGCACGTTGGGGCCCTGCACACAGACAAACATATTCAAACTGGTTTCATAGATAACAACTTAAAAATATGCTAAATTTTTTTATTTAAAAATATTTCTATTCTAAATTGTCCTGAATGAAATACAAATCTTAAAAACGGCATTTTACGACCTTGATCTCTCCAACACTAGCCTGTGCTAATTCGGAAAATAATAGATTATTTCATATACCATACTGTTTTACGTGAAAGAGTAACAAACATCCATCCATTCATCTTCACAAATTTTCACGTTAATATTATTAGTGGCGCCGTCCGCGATCCGCCCCGGTTTTTATTATTTTATTTCAAATAATTGACATATACAGCTCACCTGGTGGGAAGGTATGGCGGTGTGGTGAGGCGAGGGGGCGGAGCCCGGCGCGGCGGGGGAGGCGCCCCCGCAGCTCGCCGGCGAACACGTGCCGCGCCCGTTCGCGCCGCCGCACCCGCTCGCTCTGGGATCAGACATATCGACACTTAGTATCATTCTATTTGCTTATTTTGTTCCATAAAATTGTACATACAGGATACGGAAAAAATTGCAAAATGAACTATTGAAATAAAAATGTATACTTAGTTTTTAAAAAATACGTCATTTAATTCTTAGCAGGTGACGTATACAACATTGCAAAATCTAACGTTTTTCTTTCGAAACAAATTTATAATACAAAACAATATGATTATAACTGCCAATTGACGTGAAATGATATCCAAGCGAGTTAAATGTACCGAGATGAGGTAGATGTTATTATGTTCATCCATGACACCCTTCCATGATTCCATCCATTTCTTGTTCAACCAAACCTTATACAGTACGTTTAAAATAACAAAGTATCGTTAAATGCGGTTAAAGGTTAAATAAAATGGAAGATTTGATTGAAAAGAAAACAGATAAGAAGTAACAGTTCAAAACGTATGATACATTTTAAACAAAATAAGTCAATCATGTCACAAATGAATGGTCATAACAACCTTTGTGACATTAAAATATGAATGATGACTTTTTTACACAACGATGGCTGAAATTAGACAATCACAATTATGAAATTCGTCATAGGAAGACACAAAACATGCAATTTTACATTATAATATTAATTCGCTCATGCAGTATAATATTAAATGCGATATTATATGTAAATAGATGATGTATATTAAGGCAAACGACATGCACGGTATGGCATTGCATTATTTGTGTACCTTCAATACTTACGGCCGACCTCGGGGTCTCGCGGTCGACTTGCTCACATCTAACCTCGTAACATGAAACCCACATACACAAATGTGACATTCCGGATGGGGAACAATGTTCGATAAACTGATACGTGAAGACCATTACATACGTTCGAGTGGAGACATACCGCTGCCCCGATGCGGCGACTGGCTCGAATGAGTCTCGCGGCACGATCGATATTTTACCGAGTGGTACAATGTTAAATTTCGAATGAAACGTGTGCTCTAACATCGGCCGGTCACCCGACGGTCCCTCACACCGTGCACGTCGCGGGGGCGCGAGGGGCGCGGGAGGCGCGAGGGCGCCGCGGGCGG